>NC_057806.1:63436602-63491639 GCF_018294505.1 Triticum aestivum
CTCCGAGCTAAAACATATCGCAAATGTCAAAAATATGATGACAGGCTTAATATATATCACGCACGTGCGTTCTGTTCCTCACGTACGTACAAAAATAATTAAAAAAGGGAATGCAACACGAGGACTTCCCAGGAGGTCACCCATCCTAGTACTACTCTCGCCCAAGCACGCTTAACTTCGGAGTTCTGATGGGATCCAGTGCTTTAGTGCTGGTATGATCGCATCCAACATGTTACCCCCGGCTTCATCCCTTATGCTTCCCACTCCCACATCCGCTACAAAGACGGCCGTACATTCTTACTATCATTACAACCGTCGCCTACTAATGGATAATGCCCTATACTACTTACTCTCTCGCTCAACTACGAAGACGAGTTTACCACGATTTCCACCCCTCCCTCTATACCGCAGCAACACGTATTTTACACCCCTTTCAGAACGCGCTTTTCGCGCCCCAACTCTACCTAGACGCGTGACTAATGAGCTCCGAGCTAAAACATATCGCAAATGTCAAAAATATGATGACAGGCTTAATATATATCACGCACGTGTGTTCTGTTCCTCACGTACGTACAAAAATAATTAAAAAAGGGAGTGCAACACGAGGACTTCCCAGGAGGTCACCCATCCTAGTACTACTCTCGCCCAAGCACGCTTAACTTCGGAGTTTTGATGGGATCCGGTGCTTTAGTGCTGGTATGATCGCATCCGACATGTTACCCCCGGCTTCATCCCTTATGCTTCTCACTCCCACGTCCGCTACAAAGACGGCCGTACATTCTTACTACCATTACAACCGTCGCCTACTAATGGATAATGCCCTATACTACTTACTCTCTCGCTCAACTATGAAGACAAGTTTACCACGATTTCCACCCTTCCCTCTATACCGCAGCAACACGTATTTCACACCCCTTTCAGAACGCGCTTTTCGTGCCCCAACTCTCCCTAGACGCGTGACTAATGAGCTCCGAGCTAAAACATATCGCAAATGTCAAAAATATGATGACAGGCTTAATATATATCACGCACGTGCGTTCTGTTCCTCACGTACGTACAAAAATAATTAAAAAAGGGAATGCAACACGAGGACTTGCCAGGAGGTCACCCATCCTAGTACTACTCTCGCCCAAGCACGCTTCACTTCGGAGATCTGATGGGATCCGGTGCTTTAGTGCTGGTATGATCGCATCCAACATGTTACCCCCGGCTTCATCCCTTATGCTTCCCACTCCCACGTCCGCTACAAAGACGGCCGTACATTCTTACTACCATTATAACCGTCGCCTACTAATGGATAATGCCCTATACTACTTACTCTCTCGCTCAACTACGAAGACGAGTTTACCACGATTTCCACCCCTCCCTCTATACCGCAGCAACACGTATTTTACACCCCTTTCAGAACGCGCTTTTCGCGCCCCAACTCTCCCTAGACGCGTGACTAATGAGCTCCGAGCTAAAACATATCGCAAATGTCAAAAATATGATGACAGGCTTAATATATATCACGCACGTGCGTTCTGTTCCTCACGTACGTACAAAAATAATTAAAAAAGGGAATGCAACACGAGGACTTCCCAGCAGGTCACCCATCCTAGTACTACTCTCGCCCAAGCATGCTTAACTTCGGAGTTCTGATGGGATCCAGTGCTTTAGTGCTGGTATGATCGCATCCAACATGTTACCCCCGGCTTCATCCCTTATGCTTCCCACTCCCACGTCCGCTACAAAGACGGCCGTACATTCTTACTACCATTACAACCGTCACCTACTAATGGATAATGCCCTATACTACTTACTCTCTCGCTCAACTACGAAGACGAGTTTACCACGATTTCCACCCCTCCCTCTATACCGCAGCAACACGTATTTTACACCCCTTTCAGAACGCGCTTTTCGCGCCCCAACTCTCCCTAGACGCGTGACTAATGAGCTCCGAGATAAACATATCGCAAATGTCAAAAATATGATGACATGCTTAATATATATCACGCATGTGCGTTCTGTTCCTCACGTACGTACAAAAATAATTAAAAAAGGGAATGCAACACGAGGACTTCCCAGGAGGTCACCCATCCTAGTACTACTCTCGCCCAAGCACGCTTAACTTCGGAGTTCTGATGGGATCCGGTGCTTTAGTGCTGGTATGATCGCATCCAACATGTTACCCCCGGCTTCATCCCTTATGATTCCCACTCCCACGTCCGCTACAAAGACGGCCGTACATTCTTACTACCATTACAACCGTCACCTACTAATGGATAATGCCCTATACTACTTACTCTCTCGCTCAACTACGAAGACGAGTTTACCACGATTTCCACCCGTCCCTCTATACCGCAGCAACACGTATTTTACACCCCTTTCAGAACGCGCTTTTCGCGCCCCAACTCTCCCTAGACGCGTGACTAATGAGCTCCGAGCTAAAACATATCGCAAATGTCAAAAATATGATGACAAGCTTAATATATATCACGCATGTGCGTTCTGTTCCTCACGTACGTACAAAAATAATTAAAAAAGGGAATGCAACACGAGGACTTCCCAGGAGGTCACCCATCCTAGTACTACTCTCGCCCAAGCACGCTTAACTTTGGAGTTCTGATGGGATCCGGTGCTTTAGTGCTGGTATGATCGCATCCAACATGTTACCCCCGGCTTCATCCCTTATGCTTCCCACTCCCACGTCCGCTACAAAGACGGCCGTACATTCTTACTACCATTACAACCGTCACCTACTAATGGATAATGCCCTATACTACTTACTCTCTCGCTCAACTACGAAGACGAGTTTACCACGATTTCCACCCCTCCCTCTATACCGCGGCAACACGTATTTTACACCCCTTTCAGAACGCGCTTTTCGCGCCCCAACTCTCCCTAGATGCGTGACTAATGAGCTCCGAGCTAAACACATCGCAAATGTCAAAAATATGATGACAGGCTTAATATATATCACGCACGTGCGTTCTGTTCCTCACGTACGTACAAAAATAATTAAAAAAGGGAATGCAACACGAGGACTTCCCAGGAGGTCACCCATCCTAGTACTACTCTCGCCCAAGCACGCTTAACTTCGGAGTTCTGATGGGATCCGGTGCTTTAGTGCTGGTATGATCGCATCCGACATGTTACCCCCGGCTTCATCCCTTATGCTTCTCACTCCCACGTCCGCTACAAAGACGGCCGTACATTCTTACTACCATTACAACCGTCGCCTACTAATGGATAATGCCCTATACTACTTACTCTCTCGCTCAACTACGAAGACGAGTTTACCATGATTTCCACTCCTCCCTCTATACCGCGGCAACACGTATTTTACACCCCTTTCAAAACGCGCTTTTCGCGCCCCAACTCTCCCTAGACGCGTGACTAATGAGCTCCGAGCTAAAACATATCGCAAATGTCAAAAATATGATGACAGGCTTAATATATATCACGCACGTGCGTTCTGTTCCTCACGTACGTACAAAAATAATTAAAAAAGGGAATGCAACACGAGGACTTCCCAGGAGGTCACCCATCCTAGTACTACTCTCGCCCAAGCACGCTTAACTTCGGAGTTCTGATGGGATCCAGTGCTTTAGTGCTGGTGTGATCGCATCCAACTTGTTACCCCCGGCTTCATCCCTTATGCTTCCCACTCCCACGTCCGCTACAAAGACGGCCGTACATTCTTACTACCATTACAACCGTCACCTACTAATGGATAATGCCCTATACTACTTACTCTCTCGCTCAACTACGAAGACGAGTTTACCACGATTTCCACCCCTCCCTCTATACCGCAGCAACACGTATTTTACACCCCTTTCAGAACGCGCTTTTCGCGCCCCAACTCTCCCTAGACGCGTGACTAATGAGCTCCGAGCTAAAACATATCGCAAATGTCAAATATATGATGACAGGCTTAATATATATCACGCATGTGCGTTCTGTTCCTCACGTACGTACAAAAATAATTAAAAAAGGGAATGCAACACGAGGACTTCCCAGGAGGTCACCCATCCTAGTGCTACTCTCGCCAAGCACGCTTAACTTCGGAGTTCTGATGGGATCCGGTGCTTTAGTGCTGGTATGATCGCATCCAACATGTTACCCCCGGCTTCAGCCCTTATGCTTCCCACTCCCACGTCCGCTACAAAGACGGCCGTACATTCATACTACCATTACAACCGTCACCTACTAATGGATAATGCCCTATACTACTTACTCTCTCGCTCAACTACGAAGACGAGTTTACCACGATTTCCACCCCTCCCTCTATACCGCAGCAACACGTATTTTACACCCCTTTCAGAACGCGCTTTTCGCGCCCCAACTCTCCCTAGATGCGTGACTAATGAGCTCCGAGCTAAAACATATCGCAAATGTCAAAAATATGATGACAGGCTTAATATATATCACGCATGTGCATTCTGTTCCTCACGTACGTACAAAATTAATTAAAAAAGGGAATGCAACACGAGGACTTCCCAGGAGGTCACCCATCCTAGTACTACTCTCGCCCAAGCACGCTTAACTTCGGAGTTCTGATCGGATCCGGTGCTTTAGTGCTGGTATGATCGCATCCAACATGTTACCCCCGGCTTCATCCCTTATGCTTCCCACTCCCACGTCCGCTACAAAGACGGCCGTACATTCTTACTACCATTACAACCGTCGCCTACTAATGGATAATGCCCTATACTACTTACTCTCTCGCTCAACTACAAAGACGAGTTTACCACGATTTCCACCCCTCCCTCTATACCGCGGCAACACGTATTTTACACCCCTTTCAGAACGCGCTTTTCGCGCCCCAACTCTCTCTAGACGCGTGACTAATGAGCTCCGAGCTAAACATATCGCAAATGTCAAAAATATGATGACAGGCTTAATATATATTACGCACGTGCGTTCTGTTCCTCACGTACGTACAAAAATAATTAAAAAAGGGAATGCAACACGAGGACTTCCCAGGAGGTCACCCATCCTAGTACTACTCTCGCCCAAGCACGCTTAACTTTGGAGTTCTGATCGGATCCGATGCTTTAGTGCTGGTATGATCGCATCCAACATATTACCCCCGGCTTCATCCCTTATGCTTCCCACTCCCACATCCGCTACAAAGACGGCCGTACATTCTTACTACCATTACAACCGTCGCCTACTAATGGATAATGCCCTATACTACTTACTCTCTCGCTCAACTACGAAGACGAGTTTACCACGATTTCCACCCCTCCGTCTATACCGCGGCAACACGTATTTGACACCCCTTTCAGAACGCGCTTTTCGCACCCCAACTCTCCCTAGACGCGTGACTAATGAGCTCCGAGCTAAACATATCGCAAATGTCAAAAATATGATGACAGGCTTAATATATATCACGCACGTGCGTTCTGTTCCTCACGTACGTACAAAAATAATTAAAAAAGGGAATGCAACATGAGGACTTCCCAGGAGGTCACCCATCCTAGTACTACTCTCGCCCAAGCACGCTTAACTTCGGAGTTCTGATGGGATCCAATGCTTTAGTGCTGGTATGATCGGATCCGACATGTTACCCCCGGCTTCATCCCTTATGCTTCCCACTCCCACGTCCGCTACAAAGACGGCCGTACATTCTTACTACCATTACAACTGTCGCCTACTAATGGATAATGTCCTATACTACTTACTGTCTCGCTCAACTACGAAGACGAGTTTACCACGATTTCCACCCCTCCCTCTATACCGCAGCAACACGTATTTTACACCCTTTCAGAACGCGCTTTTCGCGCCCCAACTCTCCCTAGACGCGTGACTAATGAGCTCCGAGCTAAAACATACCGCAAATGTCAAAAATATGATGACAGGCTTAATATATATCACGCACGTGCGTTCTGTTCCTCACGTACGTACAAAAATAATTAAAAAAGGGAATGCAACACAAGGACTTCCCAGGAGGTCACCCATCCTAGTACTACTCTCCCCCAAGCACGCTTAACTTCGGAGTTCTGATGGGATCCGGTGCTTTAGTGCTGGTATCATCGCATCCGATCCGACATGTTACCCCCGGCTTCATCCCTTATGCTTCCCACTCCCACGTCCGCTACAAAGACGGCCGTACATTCTTACTACCATTACAACCGTCGCCTTCTAATGGATAATGCCCTATACTATTTACTCTCTCGCTCAACTACGAAGACGAGTTTACCACGATTTCCACCCCTCCCTCTATACCGCAGCAACACGTATTTTACACCCCTTTCAGAACGCGCTTTTCGCGCCCCAACTCTCCCTAGACGCGTGACTAATGAGCTCCGAGCTAAAACATATCGCAAATGTCAAAAATATGATGACAGCCTTAATATATATCACGCACGTGCGTTCTGTTCCTCACGTACGTACAAAAATAATTAAAAAAGGGAATGCAACACGAGGACTTCCTAGGAGGTCACCCATCCTAGTACTACTCTCGCCCAAGCACGCTTAACTTCGGAGTTCTGATGGGATCCGGTGCTTTAGTGCTGGTATGATCGCATCCAACATGTTACCCCCGGCTTCATCCCTTATGCTTCCCACTCCCACGTCCGCTACAAAGACGGCCGTACATTCTTACTACCATTACAACCGTCGCCTCCTAATGGATAATGCCCTATACTACTTACTCTCTCACTCAACTACGAAGACGAGTTTACCACGATTTCCACCCCTCCCTCTATACCGCAGCAACACGTATTTTACACCCCTTTCAGAACGCGCTTTTTGCGCCCCAACTCTCCCTAGACGCGTGACTAATGAGCTCCGAGCTAAAACATATCGCAAATGTCAAAAATATGATGACAGACTTAATATATATCACGCACGTGCGTTCTGTTCCTCACGTACGTACAAAAATAATTAAAAAAGGGAATGCAACACGAGGACTTCCCAGGAGGTCACCCATCCTAGTACTACTCTTGCCCAAGCACGCTTAACTTCGGAGTTTTGATGGGATCCGGTGCTTTAGTGCTGGTATGATCACATCGGAGATGTTAACCCCGGCTTCATCCCTTATGCTTCCCACTCCCACGTCCGCTACAAAGACGGCCCTACATTCTTACTACCATTACAACCGTCGCCTACTAATGGATAATGCCCTATACTACTTACTCTCTCGCTCAACTACGAAGACGAGTTTACCACAATTTCCACCCCTCCCTCTATACCGTAGCAACACGTATTTTACACCCCTTTCAGAACGCGCTTTTCGCGCCCCAACTCTCCCTAGACACGTGACTAATGAGCTCCGAGCTAAAACATATCGCAAATGTCAAAAATATGATGACAGGCTTAATATATATCACGCACATGCGTTCTGTTCCTCACGTACGTACAAAAATAATTAAAAAAGGGAATGCAACACGAAGACTTCCCAGGAGGTCACCCATCCTAGTATTACTCTCGCCCAAGCATGCTTAACTTCGGAGTTCTGATGGGATCTGGTGCTTTAGTGCTGGTATGATCGCATCCGATCCGACATGTTACCCCCGGCTTCATACCTTATGCTTCCCACTCCCACGTCCGCTACAAAGACGGCCGTACATTCTTACTACCATTACAACCGTCGCCTACTAATGGATAATGCCCTATACTATTTACTCTCTCGCTCAACTACGAAGACGAGTTTACCACGATTTCCACCCCTCCCTCTATACCGCAGCAACACGTATTTTACACCCCTTTCAGAACGCGCTTTTCGCGCCCCAACTCTCCCTAGACGCGTGACTAATGAGCTCCGAGCTAAAACATATCGCAAATGTCAAAAATATGATGACAGGCTTAATATATATCACGCACGTGCGTTCTGTTCCTCACGTACGTACAAAAATAATTAAAAAAGGGAATGCAACACGAGGACTTCCTAGGAGGTCACCCATCCTAGTACTACTCTCGCCCAAGCACGCTTAACTTCGGAGTTCTGATGGGATCCAGTGCTTTAGTGCTGGTATGATCGCATCAGACATGTTACCCCCGGCTTCATCCCTTATGCTTCCCACTCCCACGTCCGCTATAAAGACGGCTCTACATTCTTACTACCATTACAACCGTCGCATACTAATGGATAATGCCCTATACTACTTACTCTCTCGCTCAACTACGAAGACGAGTTTACCACGGTTTCCACCCCTCCCTGTATACCGCAGCAACACGTATTTTACACCCCTTTCAGAACGCGCTTTTCGCGCCCCAACTCTCCCTAGACACGTGACTAATGAGCTCCGAGCTAAAACATATCGCAAATGTCAAAAATATGATGACAGGCTTAATATATATCACGCACGTGCGTTCTGTTCCTCACGTACGTACAAAAATAATTAAAAAAGGGAATGCAACACGAGGACTTCCAAGGAGGTCACCCATCCTAGTACTACTCTCGCCCAAGCACGCTTAACTTCGGAGTTCTGATGGGATCCAGTGCTTTAGTGCTGGTATCATCGCATCCGATCCGACATGTTACCCCCGGCTTCATCCCTTATGCTTCCCACTCCCACGTCCGCTACAAAGACGGCCGTACATTCTTACTACCATTACAACCGTCGCCTACTAATGGATAATGCCCTATACTATTTACTCTCTCGCTCAACTACGAAGACGAGTTTACCACGATTTCCACCCCTCCCTCTATACCGCAGCAACACGTATTTTACACCCCTTTCAGAACGCGCTTTTCGCGCCCCAACTCTCCCTAGACGCATGACTAATGAGCTCCGAGCTAAAACATATCGCAAATGTCAAAAATATGATGACATGCTTAATATATATCACGCACGTGCGTTCTGTTCCTCACGTACGTACAAAAATAATTAAAAAAGGGAATGCAACACGAGGATTTCCCAGGAGGTCACCCATCCTAGTACCACTCTCGCCCAAGGACGCTTAACTTCAGAGTTCTGATGGTATCCGGTGCTTTAGTGCTGGTATGACCGCATCCGATCCGACATGTTACCCCCGGCTTCATCCCTTATGCTTCCCACTCCCACGTCCGCTACAAAGACGGCCGTACATTCTTACTACCATTACAACCGTCGCCTACTAATGGATAATGCCCTATACTACTTATTCTCTCGCTCAACTACGAAGACGAGTTTACCACGATTTCCACCCCTCCCTCTATACCGCAGCAACACGTATTTTACACCCCTTTCAGAACGCGCTTTTCGCGCCCCAACTCTCCCTAGACGCGTGACTAATGAGCTCCGAGCTAAAACATATCGCAAATGTCAAAAATATGATGACAGGCTTAATATATATCACGCACGTGCGTTCTGTTCCTCACGTACGTACAAAAATAATTAAAAAAGGGAATGCAACACGAGGACTTCCCAGGAGGTCACCCATCCTAGTACTACTCTCGCCCAAGCACGCTTAACTTCGGAGTTCTGATGGGATCGGGTGCTTTAGTGCTGGTATGATCGCATCCGACATGTTACCCCCGGCTTCATCCCTTATGCTTCCCACTCCCACGTCCGCTACAAAGACGGCCGTACATTCTTACTACCATTACAACCGTCGCCTACTAATGGATAATGCCCTATACTACTTACTCTCTCGCTCAACTACGAAGACGAGTTTACCATGATTTCCACCCCTCCCTCTATACCGCAGGAACACGTATTTTACACCCCTTTCAGAACGCGCTTTTCGCGCCCCAACTCTCCCTAGACGCGTGACTAATGAGCTCCGAGCTAAAACATATCGCAAATATCAAAAATATGATGACAGGCTTAATATATATCACGCACGTGCGTTCTGTTCCTCACGTACGTACAAAAATAATTAAAAAAGGGAATGCAACACGAGGACTTCCTAGGAGGTCACCCATCCTAGTACTACTCTCGCCCAAGCACGCTTAACTTCGGAGTTCTGATGGGATCCGGTGCTTTAGTGCTGGTATGATCGCATCCAACATGTTAGCCCTAGCTTCATCCCTTATGCTTCCCACTCCCACGTCCGCTACAAAGACGGCCGTACATTCTTACTACCATTACAACCGTCGCCTACTAACGGATAATGCCCTATACTACTTACTCTCTCGCTCAACTACGAAGACGAGTTTACCACGATTTCCACCCCTCCCTCTATACCGCAGCAACACGTATTTTACACCCCTTTCAGAATGCACTTTTTGCGCCCCAACTCTCCCTAGACGCGTGACTAATGAGCTCCGAGCTAAAACATATCGCAAATGTCAAAAATATGATGACAGACTTAATATATATCACGCACGTGCGTTCTGTTCCTCACGTACGTACAAAAATAATTAAAAAAGGGAATGCAACACGAGGACTTCCCAGGAGGTCACCCATCCTAGTACTACTCTCGCCCAAGCACGCTTAACTTCGGAGTTCTGATGGGATCCGGTGCTTTAGTGCTGGTATGATCGCATCCGATCCGACATGTTACCCCCAGCTTCATCCCTTATGCTTCCCACTCCCACGTCCGCTACAAAGACGGCCGTACATTCTTACTACCATTACAACCGTCGCCTACTAATGGATAATGCCCTATACTATTTACTCTCTCGCTCAACTACAAAGACGAGTTTACCACGATTTCCACCCCTCCCTCTATACCGCAGCAACACGTATTTTACACCCCTTTCAGAACGCGCTTTTCGCGCCCCAACTCTCCCTAGACGCGTGACTAATGAGCTCCGAGCTAAAACATATCGCAAATGTCAAAAATATGATGACAGGCTTAATATATATCACGCACGTGCGTCCTGTTCCTCACGTACATACAAAAATAATTAAAAAAGGGAATGCAACACGAGGACTTCCCAGGAGGTCACCCATCCTAGTACTACTCTCGCCCAAGCACGCTTAACTTCGGAGTTCTGATGGGATCCGGTGCTTTAGTGCTGGTATGATCGCATCAGACATGTTACCCCCGGCTTCATTCCTTATGCTTCCCACTCCCACGTCCGCTATAAAGACGGCCCTACAATCTTACTACCATTACAACCGTCGCCTACTAATGGATAATGCCCTATACTACTTACTCTCTCGCTCAACTACGAAGACGAGTTTACCACGGTTTCCACCCCTCCCTCTATACTGCAGCAACACGTATTTTACACCCCTTTCAGAACGCGCTTTTCGCGCCCCAACTCTCCCTAGACACGTGACTAATGAGCTCCGAGCTAAAACATATCGCAAATGTCAAAAATATGATGACAGGCTTAATATATATCATGCACGTGCGTTCTGTTCCTCACGTACGTACAAAAATAATTAAAAAAGGGAATGCAACACGAGGACTTCCCAGGAGGTCACCCATCCTAGTACTACTCTCGCCCAAGCACGCTTAACTTCGGAGTTCTGATGGGATCCGGTGCTTTAGTGCTGGTATCATCGCATCCGATCCGACATGTTACCCCCGGCTTCATCCCTTATGCTTCCCACTCCCACGTCCGCTACAAAGACGGCCGTACATTCTTACTACCATTACAACCGTCGCCTACTAATGGATAATGCCCTATACTATTTACTCTCTCGCTCAACTACGAAGACGAGTTTACCACGATTTCCACCCCTCCCTCTATACCGCAGCAACACGTATTTTACACCCCTTTCAGAACGCGCTTTTCGCGCCCCAACTCTCCCTAGACGCGTGACTAATGAGCTCCGAGCTAAAACATATCGCAAATGTCAAAAATATGATGACAGGCTTAATATATATCACGCACGTGCGTTCTGTTCCTCACGTACGTACAAAAATAATTAAAAAAGGGAATGCAACACGAGGACTTCCCAGGAGGTCACCCATCCTAGTACCACTCTCGCCCAAGCACGCTTAACTTCAGAGTTCTGATGGTATCCGGTGCTTTAGTGCTGGTATGATCGCATCCGATCCGACATGTTACCCCCGGCTTCATCCCTTATGCTTCCCACTCCCACGTCCGCTACAAAGACGGCCGTACATTCTTACTACCATTACAACCGTCGCCTACTAATGGATAATGCCCTATACTACTTATTCTCTCGCTCAACTACGAAGACGAGTTTACCACGATTTCCACCCCTCCCTCTATACCGCAGCAACACGTATTTTACACCCCTTTCAGAACGCGCTTTTCGCGCCCCAACTCTCCCTAGACGCGTGACTAATGAGCTCCGAGCTAAAACATATCGCAAATGTCAAAAATATGATGACAGGCTTAATATATATCACGCACGTGCGTTCTGTTCCTCACATACGTACAAAAATAATTAAAAAAGGGAATGCAACACGAGGACTTCCCAGGAGGTCACCCATCCTAGTAATACTCTTGCCCAAGCACGCTTAACTTCGGAGTTCTGATGGGATCCGGTGCTTTAGTGCTGGTATGATCGCATCCGACATGTTACCCCCGGCTTCATCCCTTATGCTTCCCACTCCCACGTCCGCTACAAAGACGGCAGTACATTCTTACTACCATTACAACCGTCGCCTACTAATGGATAATGCCCTATACTACTTACTCTCTCGCTCAACTACGAAGACGAGTTTACCATGATTTCCACCCCTCCCTCTATACCGCAGCAACACGTATTTTACACCCCTTTCAGAACGTGCTTTTCGCGCCCCAACTCTCCCTAGACGCATGACTAATGAGCTCCGAGCTAAAATATATCACAAATGTCAAAAATATGATGAAGGCTTAATATATATCACGCACGTGCGTTCTGTTCCTCACGTACGTACAAAAATAATTAAAAAAGGGAATGCAACACGAGGACTTCCTAGGAGGTCACCCATCCTAGTACTACTCTCGCCCAAGCACGCTTAACTTCGGAGTTCTGATGGGATCCGGTGCTTTAGTGCTGGTATGATCGCATCCAACATGTTACCCCCGGCTTCATCCCTTATGCTTCCCACTCCCACGTCCGCTACAAAGACGGCCGTACATTCTTACTACCATTACAACCGTCGCCTACTAATGGATAATGCCCTATACTACTTACTCTCTCGCTCAACTACGAAGACGAGTTTACCACGATTTCCACCCCTCCCTCTATACCGCAGCAACACGTATTTTACACCCCTTTCAGAACGCGCTTTTTGCGCCCCAACTCTCCCTAGACGCGTGACTAATGAGCTCCGAGCTAAAACATATCGCAAATGTCAAAAATATGATGACAGACTTAATATATATCACGCACGTGCGTTCTGTTCCTCACGTATGTACAAAAATAATTAAAAAAGGGAATGCAACACGAGGACTTCCCAGGAGGTCACCCATCCTAGTACTACTCTCGCCCAAGCATGCTTAACTTTGGAGTTTTGATGGGATCCGGTGCTTTAGTGCTGGTATGATCACATCGGACATGTTAACCCCGGCTTCATCCCTTATGCTTCCCACTCCCACGTCCGCTACAAAGACGGCCCTACATTCTTACTACCATTACAACCGTCGCCTACTAATGGATAATGCCCTATACTACTTACTCTCTCGCTCAACTACGAAGACGAGTTTACCACAATTTCCACCCCTCCCTCTATACCGTAGCAACACGTATTTTACACCCCTTTCAGAACGCGCTTTTCGCGCCCCAACTCTCCCTAGACACGTGACTAATGAGCTCCGAGCTAAAACATATCGCAAATGTCAAAAATATTATGACTGGCTTAATATATATCACGCACATGCGTTCTGTTCCTCACGTACGTACAAAAATAATTAAAAAAGGGAATGCAACACGAAGACTTCCCAGGAGGTCACCCATCCTAGTATTACTCTCGCCCAAGCACGCTTAACTTCGGAGTTCTGATGGGATCCGGTGCTTTAGTGCTGGTATGATCGCATCCGATCCGACATGTTACCCCCGGCTTCATCCCTTATGCTTCCCACTCCCACGTCCGCTACAAAGACGGCCGTACATTCCTACTACCATTACAACCGTCGCCTACTAATGGATAATGCCCTATACTATTTACTCTCTCGCTCAACTACGAAGACGAGTTTACCACGATTTCCACCCCTCCCTCTATACCGCAGCAACACGTATTTTACACCCCTTTCAGAACGCGCTTTTCGCGCCCCAACTCTCCCTAGACGCGTGACTAATGAGCTCCGAGCTAAAACATATCGCAAATGTCAAAAATATGATGACAGGCTTAATATATATCACGCACGTGCGTTCTGTTCCTCACGTACGTACAAAAATAATTAAGAAAGGGAATGCAACACGAGGACTTCCCAGGAGGACACCCATCCTAGTACTACTCTCGCCCAAGCACGCTTAACTTCGGAGTTCTGATGGGGTCCGGTGCTTTAGTGCTGGTATGATCGCATCCGACATGTTACCCCCGGCTTCATCCCTTATGCTTCCCACTCCCACGTCCGCTACAAAGACGGCCTGTCACACCCTAGCTAGTCATGCATTAGAGTGTTGCATCATGTTTACTCTTTCATCAGAAACTTGAAATGGGGATGACAGAACCCCCAGTCCCCTCTGAAACCAACTAGGGTTACTAAAATAATTTTTCAATGAACCTGAAATGCCCTTCTAAAATGCCCATCATTTTTGTCTTGGTTCAGAACCTCTGCCAAAAGTGGTGCACATTTTCCTAGGCCATCCTAGGGTTTTTGAATTAAATCATAAATATTTTAATTTGGGCATTTAAAATAATATAAAATATTTAAATGCTCAAATATCTCCAAACTAAAATGTTTCATGTTGGAAATAATCCAACTATGGGCCAGGAATGGTTTGGTGATTTTTGAAGTTGCCTAGGTATTTTATTAAATTCAACAAAGTTGCAGATATATATTAAATAAAACAGAAACAGAAAAAAAGGGGAAAACTTACCTGGCGCCACCACAGGCCCACCAGCCAGCCCACCTGGCCGGCCCAGCCCGGCCACCGCTCCAGCGAGCTGCTTGGCTTGCCAGGCAGGCAGCCAAGGTGCTCGGCGGCGGCACCGCAGCTCGCCACGCAGCTGCACGCCGCCCGGCCTCCCCCTCTCGCCGCCCTGATGGCCTGGACGAGCTCCACGTCGCGCCCGACCCTCCTGGACACCTCCATTCGCCCCCAGTTCCTCTCCCTCGCGCTCCCACGCCATGGCCGACGCCACCGTCGCCGCACCACCGCTGTAGCCGTGCTCCCCGTCGTCTCCACGCCGCGCCACCCTGTCCAGAAGCTCCGCCGCCCTCTACTCCTTCGAGCTAGCCGAGCCCCGAGCGCTCGCGTGCCTCAAAGCCGCCGCACCAACCTCGCCCGAACCGCCATCGCCGGAGATCCCCTTCGCCGTCGCCGCCGCAGCAGCTCGTCCCCGACCACGCCGTCCTTTCCATCAAGACCGCAGTGAGCTGGGCTAACTTTCCCTTCCTCTCTTTCTCTCTCTCGAGCACCACAGCGAGTGCACCAAGCTCACCCGCACGCGCCGTCGCGGACGTCGTCGCCGACGTGCTTCCGGCCACACTCCGGCCACAAGATGGTGTCCATCTTACTCACCGAGTCCCACAGCACCTAGCTAGCCACTCCACGAGCCTCACCGACCCCTCTAGCGCCAAGTTCATCCTCGACCGAACCCCGGTGGCCGCCAAAGTCATCGCCGGTGCCAACTCCGGCCACCCCGACCCCAACGGACTCCGCCAAGAGCTGCGGTTTGTCCTCAGCTCCACTCCGGTGGTCTCCGCGGCCCCTTTGGTGGCCGAAATGGCCAAAACCACTCCCGCCGCCGCGTCTGGCTCGCCGGCGGCTAAACGCCGGTGTCACCGGCTTTGACTTTGACCACGGGTGGGCCCTGGTTGACTCCCCTAAGTCAATGACAGGTGGGGCCCAGCCCTGCTAATTATACAGGATTAGTTTTAATCAAATCTTAATTAAAATAATCACCCTGACATGCGGGACCCACTGTCAGGTTTGACCCAGACCTGTCCCGTTGACCTGCTGACGTCACACTGACGTCAGGCTGACGCAGTAACTAATTTCTGGATTTAATTTAAATCAGGAAATTCCAGAATATTATTTAAACTTCAAAAATTCATAACTTTTATTCTGTAACTCCAAATTGGACAAATTATATATGAAAAATGATCAGAAAAATCCAATCTATCCATCTGTACTATTTTCATGCATGATCAAACAAGTTAAATTGATGTTTTAAGCAGAACAAGGAAAAGCACTTTAAAAGGCCATATTTGAATTTGAAATTTGAATCCTTGATTCAAATTTGTTCAAACCCTTCTGGTTTTAGTTGCATTAGCCCAACACACTCATATTGCTATGTTTCATGCATGCATCATATTGTTGCACATTGTTTGGTGATGGTTGTGTATCGGTGTCCTTTGCGACAGGTTCTGTCCCCGAGGAGTACCGTGATTACCCTAACGAAGAACCGTATCAGTGCATCGAACCATCAGGCAAGCAACCAACCATTTGATCATATCGATACAATCCCATGTTCTCGCTCCTGCTCTCTTTTACTGCATTAAGACAACGCGTTTCAAACTGCTGTGTGCTACGGTAGTTGAACCCATTTCCTCTGCATGACCTGTCATTGCCACAGTAACTAGATGAAACCCACTAGCATGTGTAGGAGTTGATTGAGCCATATGTATGTGTTGTTCCTACCTTGCTATGCCTGCTATGCTTAGAGTCGTGTCAGGTCTGGTTCATCTGGGTGATGGGCTAGAGTGAAATGGTTATGTCGGTAATGAGAGTGGTGTGGTGAACACGATTTGGTAAAGGTATCGATGAGAGGCCATGTAGGAGTACATGGTGGGTTGTTTCATTGAAGCCGACCTTAAGCACTGAGATCTGTATGTGTGATTTAAGAATCAGCTACTACCATGCATTGGGCCCGAAACCAATGGACCCTCTCGGCTTCTTATTCACCCTAGCTCTCCGTCCAGGAGTTGCAAGTAGTTTCTGGTGTTTGTAGCCTACTGGAGGCCGTGGACAGCGCTGACTGTAGGGGTGGGCTGTGATGCGGTAGGTACGTGGCACGGTGTACCGTATACCCGTTAGGTATCTCGGGAACCCTGTTCACATCGTTCGGGGCCGTATGGGAAACCTCGGCCGGACTCCCTGCGGATGGAACCTGAATAGGCGATAAACCCGGACTGGAGGCTTAGGTGATTAGGTAGGTCGTGGCCGACACCCACGTTGGGCTTCCGCTTGAAGGTTGCCGAGTACATGTCGTGTAAGCGACGGTAAGTGGTGAGAGCGTGTATGAAGAAGTACACCCCTGCAGGGTTAACATGATCTATTCGAATAGCCGCGTCCGCGGTAAAGGACTACTTGGTTGCCTATACAGTTCATAGACAAGTAAATGGAAACTACTAAAAGTCTCAAGATAAGTGTGAGTGCCGAGGATGGCTCTTCCGGAGGAAGACGGAGGTGGATCCTCGGTAGTGTATTGAAGTGGTGAGTAGTGGACTCGAGTGCGCAAAACCATTTCAAGTCGGAGTATCGTAGGATAGCCTAGCCAAGAGTCAAAGCTGGCCTGCTGCAATAACTCCACCAACCCTTCTTGATACTATGCATGTATGTAGGATCTGATGTAAGTCTTGCTGAGTACCTTTGTACTCATGTTGCTATAATCTACATTTTTACAGAAGACGCTGCAACCCCTTCTGATGGGTTCTATGTAGACGTTGACATCAACGAGTAGGCTAAAGACCCAGGTGGTGACCCTGAGCTTGTGATGGACCACGTAGTATAGCTAGGCTTTCCAAGCCTCTTTTATTTTACTAGTTGCCTGTACTCAGACAAGTTACTTCCGCTGCTGGCTTGTATGACTGTATGACTTGTATGTTGGGTCGTGAGACCCGTACCTTGGTGTATGTTATGTATGGCTCCCTGAGCCTTAAATAAAGTACTTGTGTCATAGAGTCATGTTGTGATGCTTCGTTGTATTTGCACATATCGAGCATATTGTGTGTATGATTGAAATGCTTGGTATGTGTGGGATCTGACTATCTAGTTGTTTATCTTTAGTAGCCTCTCTTACCGGGAAATGTCTCCTAGTGTTACCGCTGAGCCATGGTAGCTTGCTACTGCTCTGGAACACTTAGGCTGGCCGGCATGTGTCCTTCTTCGTTCCTGTGTCTGTCCCTTCGGGGAAATGTCACGCTTTGAGTACCGGAGTCCTGTTAGCCCGCTACAGCCCGGTTTACCGGAGTCCTGCTAGCCCAGTGCTACAGCCCGGACCCACTTGCTAATGACCGACACGTTCGAAGCTGGGTCATGGATGCCTGTCCCTGTAAGTCTGTGCCACTTTGGGTTTACGACTAGTCATGTCAGCCCGGGCTCCTTATCATATGGATGCTAGCGACACTATCATATACATGAGCCAAAAGGCGCAAACGGTCCCGGGAAAAGGTAAGACGACACCCGTGGGGATACCGTGCGTGAGGCCGCAAAGTGATATGAGGTGTTACCGGCTAGATCGATGTGACATCGAGTCGGGGTCCTGACAGCGTTGGTATCAGAGCCGGACTGCCTGTAGGTTCTCCAAGCCAAACTGGTCGATGTTGAGTCTAGAAATTCTTTAGTTATATGTAGGGGAATTGTTTGTGGGTTGGAACGTAAGGCTCTTTTTACTCCGTATACCTTATGACTTTCTGATCTGAGTCAGTCCATTCTTCCACCGGGGATAAGGAATTAGGATCTATTCTCTCTATCAGGATCACGTGTTACTAATCAGTAGTAACTTATAAGTTTGATGGTTACAAGCCTAGTTCAGTTCTACTACCACATTATGTTGCCAGAATGGTTTCAGAACTTTGATATGATGATGTTGAGTATGTATGAAATCCTTTGTCAAATGTCTCAAAATCCTTTTTGAGCATTTACAGCTGTTATGCTGCCGAAATTTTGCTAGAAATTCTAATGCCTTTGCATTATGATTATGCTTTCAGATGGCCACTCGCGACCTCAATCAAGTGGTTCGCCTGACTCGATGCCTAGATGTACCCGGCCATACTGCTAAGTTGGTCAGGGTAATGACTGAGGCTGGATACCGCTGGTATCCTGAGTACACGGTCGAAGAGCAATTCCGGGACTTCAATCAAAGCCAGTATCTCTGCACTGTCAGGATATTTCCATCTTATCCTGGATCCACCGAGCCTCTTCACTGCTCCTATGGACTCGGGGTTACTATTGAGATGGCTGTGCAGGACGCCGCCTACTCTATGATGACCATTATGCGAGTCAGATCTGGTCTATTTCGGGACTCTGACTTCTGGTATATGCCAAGATCACTTTCGGGAGCACAAGGGTATCTCCAGGCTATCTATGCTGACCCCACTCAGGAGGATTCACGGACTCGCACCACTGCTGAGATGCTCGAGGATAAGGACCGTGAAAATCGGGCCTTAAGGTTAGAGCTCTTCAATACCCGTGCTGACCACTAGGCTACTTTGACTCGGTTCGCACCGGCGGTGCAAGCTGGATATTCAGATATGCGCGATCTCTATCCTGTGAGATCTGCTCTGCCGGACGTGATGGTTTGGCGTGATGTAGGAGGCATCACCCCACCTCGCGGTCCCCGTAGGCCACCGTTTGTTGGTCCAAGGCCTCATCCTAGCCCCTATGGTCCACAAGCTCCGCGAGACCGTCTGTTTCCGGATGATCATGTTGAACTTCCAGGCTATGGAGGCGACTTCTATGAGGACTACTACGGATCGGTCTGAGTTAGTGGTAGTATCCCTAGTTTGCACTAGCTGTGTCGTCTATCGTCCCGCGTGACTCGTGGGATATGACCTAGTTTGTACTCTTTCCGGAGGTGTAGAAAAATAATGTATAGGAGCTTGGGATGCCTTCGATGAGATGTAATCCTTTTTCACCGTAATAGTACTTTGTTTGGTCTTGTACTAAACCCTGTATGGTGTGTATGACGATGGAATAAAAGAAGCAGTTTCTGTATCTACCATGTCATACGGATGATCATCTTGCATTCCGAGTTATTCCTTACATTTTGTATCCTATGTCGGAATTTTATCATCCTGACTAAATCATTGTCTTGTTTACCTAGGATGGTCAACACGCGCGCTAACCCTGCTTCTCAAGAGCAGGCCGAAGGCAGTGAAGTCAAGGATGCAAATCTGCCTCATCCTCCTTCACTAGCCGAGGTTATGATGGAAGCTGAGAGAAACAAGCGGGAGACCAACCGTTTGTTGGAGCGTATTGAACAGAATACAGCACACCATCAGAGGGCTAACATGGTGTCACTCAGTGATTTTATCAAATTGCATCCACCTACGTTCCACCACTCCGTCGAGCCTCTCGACGCTGATGACTGGCTTCGCAGTATCTCTCACAAACTGCGTTCCGCGCTGGTAGCGGAGGCTGACAAGGTCACCTTTGCTGCATATCATCTTGAAGGCCCCGCCAGTCTATGGTGGGAGAATTATGGAGCTATGCGCCCAGCGGGCCATGTCACTACTTGGGCTGAGTTCAGCGAGGCTTTCCGTGAACATCACATTCCGGAGGGTCTCATGGACCGTAAACGTGAAGAATTTTGCAGTTTCACCCAAGGCCGACTTTCTGTGGATGCCTATAGCAGAGAGTTTGGTAATCTCGCCCGATATGCAACTGAGGAAGTGTCTACTGACGCCAAGAAGGAAGCAAGGTTCCGTGAGGGCCTTAGTCCTGAGCTTCGCCACGACCTCCGTCTGCATGAGTGCACATCTTTTCAGAAACTTGTCAACAAAGCCATCAGTGCTGAAACTGGTCAGACTGACTATGACGCAACACGCAAGCATGGCCGTGACATGGGTTCCTCATCCGGTGCTGGTCCTCAGAAGCGCCGCGTGTGGGTGCCCAACACCGCCCTGCCACCCAGATTCACACCGAGGCCATCTTTCCAGGCGCCTCGCCCCGTTCAACAGTCTGCTCCAGCCAAGCCCTATGGGGGTCCAACCAATAATGCTCCTCCACGTACCAGTTCCGTGACTTGTTTCAAGTGTGGGGAATCTGGTCACTATATGCGTGAGTGTCCCCAGACCAACCCCAATCAATCTGCTAAAGCTGTTGGCCGTGGCAAGCCGACAGGGAAAATATTCCACGCCAAGCCGGTCACCGCTTCACGTGGCCATGTTAACTGTATCTCTGCCGAAGAAGCTCAAGAGGATCCCAACGTCGTTCTCGGTACGCTTCTTGTTAATTGCCACCCGGCATCTGTTCTTTTCGATACAGGAGCCTCTCATTCTTCTATATCTGAAAACTATGCTCGCTTGCATAACGTCGCATTCAGTGATATGCCAACCTCTATGGTAATTCAAACTCCGGGATCCAAATGGCAAACTTCTAGAGTAAGCCATGGAAATGAAATCCAAGTCGACAGACTTGTTTTTCTCGCATCTTTGATAGCCCTTAAATCTTCAGATATTAATATCATTTTGGGTATGGACTGGATGTCAGCTCATCAAGCCAAAATTGATTGCTTCTCTAGGACTGTTCAACTCACCCATCCTTCGGGGAAGATAGTCAATGTCTTGACCTGAATAGCCAAGCAGCAATTATATTCTCTTAACGCCAGCCCCTTGCCAGATCTTGAGGACGTGCCGGTAGTCTGTGACTTCCCGGATGTCTTCCCAGAGGAATTGCCAGGTGTTCCACCTGACAGGGATGTTGAGTTCGTAATCGACCTCATCCCCGGAACCGTTCCGATTGCTAGAAGACCTTATAAGATGGCACCCCTAGAACTAGCCGAGCTTAAGAAACAACTCGATGAATCCTTGAAAAAGGGTTTCATCCGACCTAGCTCATCTCCGTGGGCTTGCCCCGTCCTATTCGTCAAGAAGAAGGATGGTACGGACCGGATGGTTGTAGATTACCGACCTGTCAATTTGGTCACAATCAAGAACAAATATCCACTTCCCAGGATCAACGACCTGTACGATCAGCTCGCTGGATCCTCAGTCTTCTCCAAGATGGATTTGAGGTTGGGCTACCATCAAATAAAAATCAGAAACGGGGACATTCCTAAAACAGCCTTTGTCACTCGTTATGGCCAACACGAGTACACCGTCATGTCCTTCGGTTTAACCAACGCTCCAGCCACCTTTTCTCGGTTAATGAACTCAATCTTCATGGAGTATTTGGATAAATTCGTCGTTGTTTACCTCGATGATATACTCATCTACTCCAAGAACGAGGAAGAACATGCCGAACATCTAAGGCTAGTGTTGAAGAAACTTCGAGAGCATCGCCTTTATGCCAAATTTTCTAAATGTGAATTCTGGTTGTCAGAAGTGACCTATCTGGGTCATGTAATATCTGGTAAAGGTATTGCTGTTAACCCTGAGCGAGTTCAAGCCGTCCTTAATTGGACTCCACCTGAATCAGTCAAGCAAGTTCGGAGTTTTCTGGGCTTAGCGAGCTATTGCCGTCGCTTTGTCGAGAACTTCTCCAAGGTTGCTAAACCTCTAACCGAACTCCTCAAGAAAGATAAGAAGTTCGAATGGACTCCACAATGTGAGCACAGCTTTCAGGAACTGAAAAGACGCCTGACCTCTGCTCCCGTACTGGTACCGCCAGACTTCTCCAAGGACTTTGTTATCTACTGCGACGCCTCGCGACAAGGACTAGGTTGCATTCTTATGCAAGATCGACACGTAATTGCTTACGCTTCACGGCAATTGCACCCACATGAGGAGAATTATCCTACTCATGATCTAGAGCTTGCAGCCGTAGTCTATGCACTTAAGACCTGGCGACATTACCTCCTCGGTAATCGTTGCGAAATATTCACTGATCACCAAAGTCTGAAGTACATTTTCACCCAACCGGATTTGAATCTCAGGCAGAGACGTTGGGTTGAATTGATCACAGACTTCGACTTAGGAATAACCTACACCCCAGGGAAAGCCAACGTCATGGCTGATGCGCTAAGTCGTAAATCTTATTGTAACAACCTGATGTTACAACAAAGTCAACCGTTTCTCCATGAGGAATTTCGGAAACTTAACCTTCACATTGTATCTCAAGGTTTTCTTTCCACCTTGGTGGCAAAACATACCCTTACGGATCAAATTATCAAAGCACAGAAGGTAGATCCGGGAATCTCCCGCATCAAGAGGAACATTCAGAAAGGAATTGCGAATTGTTTCTCCATTAATGATCAAGGAGTCGTATACTTCGGGAATCGACTAGTGGTTCCCAAAGTGCGCAACCTAAGGCGGTTAATCCTTAAGGAAGCTCATGAATCTCCTCTCACCATTC
Organism: Triticum aestivum; assembly: GCF_018294505.1. Taxonomy (NCBI): domain Eukaryota; kingdom Viridiplantae; phylum Streptophyta; class Magnoliopsida; order Poales; family Poaceae; genus Triticum; species Triticum aestivum. Next base: position 63,459,777 of record NC_057806.1, read on the forward strand.
ATCCCGGTAGCACTAAAATGTATCAGGACCTACGCCAGAGGTTCTGGTGGACTAGGATGAAGAGAGAAATTGCTCAGTATATTGCAAATTGTGACGTCTGTCGTCGTGTAAAAGCAGAGCATCAACGGCATGCTGGCACCCTTCAACCCTTAGCTATTCCTGAATGGAAATGGGATAAAATTGGCATGGATTTCATTACCGGTTTTCCCAGGACCAAGAGAGGGAATAATGCTATTTTCGTTGTGGTCGATCGTCTTTCCAAAGTAGCCCATTTCTTACCTGTTCGTGAGAGTATAACCGCTAGTCAGCTGGCAGATTTGTACATCTCCCGAATAGTGTCTCTCCATGGTGTTCCTTTGGAAATTAACTCGGATCGAGGAAGTCTTTTCACCTCTCGATTTTGGGAAAGTTTCCAAAATGCTATGGGAACTCGTCTCTCCTTTAGCACCGCTTTCGACCCTCAGTCAAGTGGTCAAGTGGAACGCGTCAACCAGATTCTAGAAGACATGCTTCGAGCCTCTGTTATCTCATTCGGAATGGACTGGGAGAAGTGCCTTCCATTTGCCGAATTCGCTTACAACAACAGCTATCAATCTAGCTTGGGTAAAGCCCCTTTTGAAGTTCTCTATGGACGACGATGTCGAACACCCCTTAACTGGTCAGAGACCGGGGAAAGACAATTCTTTGGCCCGGATATGATTCAGGAAGCAGAAGAACAAGTTCGTGTCGTTCGTGAAAAGTTGAAAACAGCCCAATCTCGTCAAAAGAGTCAATATGACCGAAAACATAAGGCTATGACTTTCGAGGTTGACGAGAAGGCTTATCTTCGGGTCACCCCTCTGAAGGGAACCCATCGTTTCGGTATCAAAGGCAAATTGGCTCCTCGTTACATTGGACCTTCTCGCATTCTTGCCAAACGAGGAGAAGTTGCCTACCAGTTGGAACTACCTCCGCACCTCTCCAGAGTTCACGATGTCTTCCACGTTTCTCAACTCGGGCGTTGCTTCTCGGATCCTATCCGTGAAGTGGACCACGAAACGCTTGATCTCCAAGATAATCTTACATATCGAGAGTACCCCATTCGTATCCTCGATCAGGCCGAACGTACCACCCGACGTCATAATATCAAGTTTCTCAAAGTACAATGGTCGCACCATTCTGAGGATGAAGCAACTTGGGAAAGGGAGGATCGTCTTCGACTTGAATATCCCGCCTTCTTCCTGGAGGAACCCAAATCTCGGGACGAGATTCTTTTGAGTGGGGGAGAGTTGTCACACCCTAGCTAGTCATGCATTAGAGTGTTGCATCATGTTTACTCTTTCATCAGAAACTTGAAATGGGGATGACAGAACCCCCAGTCCCCTCTGAAACCAACTAGGGTTACTAAAATAATTTTTCAATGAACCTGAAATGCCCTTCTAAAATGCCCATCATTTTTGTCTTGGTTCAGAACCTCTGCCAAAAGTGGTGCACATTTTCCTAGGCCATCCTAGGGTTTTTGAATTAAATCATAAATATTTGAATTTGGGCATTTAAAATAATAGAAAATATTTAAATGCTCAAATATCTCCAAACTAAAATGTTACATGTTGGAAATAATCCAACTATGGGCCAGGAATGGTTTGGTGATTTTTGAAGTTGCCTAGGTATTTTATTAAATTCAACAAAGTTGCAGATATATATTAAATAAAACAGAAACAGAAAAAAAGGGGAAAACTTACCTGGCGCCACCACAGGCCCACCAGCCAGCCCACCTGGCCGGCCCAGCCCGGCCACCGCTCCAGCGAGCTGCTTGGCTTGCCAGGCAGGCAGCCAAGGTGCTCAGCGGCGGCACCGCAGCTCGCCACGCAGCTGCACGCCGCCCGGCCTCCCCCTCTCGCCGCCCTGATGGCCTGGACGAGCTCCACGTCGCGCCCCGACCCTCCTGGACACCTCCATTCGCCCCCAGTTCCTCTCCCTCGCGCTCCCACGCCATGGCCGACGCCACCGTCGCCGCACCACCGCCGTAGCCGTGCTCCCCGTCGTCTCCACGCCGCGCCACCCTGTCCAGAAGCTCCGCCGCCCTCTACTCCTTCGAGCTAGCCGAGCCCCGAGCGCTCGCGTGCCTCGAAGCCGCCGCACCAACCTCGCCCGAACCGCCATCGCCGGAGATCCCCTTCGCTGTCGCCGCCGCAGCAGCTCGTCCCCGACCACACCGTCCTTTCCATCAAGACCGCGGTGAGCTGGGCTAACTTTCCCTTCCTCTCTTTCTCTCTCTCGAGCACCACAGCGAGCGCACGAAGCTCACCCGCACGCGCCGTCGCGGACCTCGTCGCCGACGTGCTTCCGGCCACACTCCGGCCACAAGATGGTGTCCATCTTACTCACCGAGTCCCACAGCACCTAGCTAGCCACTCCACGAGCCTCACCGACCCCTCTAGCGCCAAGTTCATCCTCGACCGAACCCCGGTGGCCGCCAAAGTCATCGCCGGCGCCAACTCCGGCCACCCCGACCCCAACGGACTCCGCCAAGAGCTGCGGTTTGTCCTCAGCTCCACTCCGGTGGTCTCCGCGGCCCCTTTGGTGGCCGAAATGGCCAAAACCACTCCCGCCGCCGCGTCTGGCTCGCCGGCGGCTAAACGCCGGCGTCACCGGCTTTGACTTTGACCACGGGTGGGCCCTGGTTGACTCCCCTGAGTCAATGACAGGTGGGGCCCAGCCCTGCTAATTATACAGGATTAGTTTTAATCAAATCTTAATTAAAATAATCACCCTGACATGCAGGACCCACTGTCAGGTTTGACCCAGACCTGTCCCGTTGACCTGCTGACGTCACACTGACGTCAGGCTGACGCAGTAACTAATTTCTGGATTTAATTTAAATCAGGAAATTCCAGAATATTATTTAAACTTCAAAAATTCATAACTTTTATTCTGTAACTCCAAATTGGACAAATTATATATGAAAAATGATCAGAAAAATCCAATCTATCCATCTGTACTATTTTCATGCATGATCAAACAAGTTAAATTGATGTTTTAAGCAGAACAAGGAAAAGCACTTTAAAAGGCCATATTTGAATTTGAAATTTGAATCCTTGATTCAAATTTGTTCAAACCCTTCTGGTTTTAGTTGCATTAGCCCAACACACTCATATTACTATGTTTCATGCATGCATCATATTGTTGCACATTGTTTGGTGATGGTTGTGTATCGGTGTCCTTTGCGACAGGTTCTGCCCCCGAGGAGTACCGTGATTACCCTAACGAAGAACCGTATCAGTGCATCAAACCATCAGGCAAGCAACCAACCATTTGATCATATCGATACAATCCCATGTTCTCGCTCCTGCTCTCTTTTACTGCATTAAGACAACGCGTTTCAAACTGCTGTGTGCTACGGTAGTTGAACCCATTTCCTCTGCATGACCTGTCATTGCCACAGTAACTAGATGAAACCCACTAGCATGTGTAGGAGTTGATTGAGCCATATGTATGTGTTGTTCCTACCTTGCTATGCCTGCTATGCTTAGAGTCGTGTCAGGTCTGGTTCATCTGGGTGATGGGCTAGAGTGAAATGGTTATGTCGGTAATGAGAGTGGTGTGGTGAACACGATTTGGTAAAGGTATCGATGAGAGGCCATGTAGGAGTACATGGTGGGTTGTTTCATTGAAGCCGACCTTAAGCACTGAGATCTGTATGTGTGATTTAAGAATCAGCTACTACCATGCATTGGGCCCGAAACCAATGGACCCTCTCGGCTTCTTATTCACCCTAGCTCTCCATCCAGGAGTTGCAAGTAGTTTCTGGTGTTTGTAGCCTACTGGAGGCCGTGGACAGCGCTGACCGTAGGGGTGGGCTGTGATGCGGTAGGTACGTGGCACGGTGTACCGAATACCCGTTAGGTATCTCGGGAACCCTGTTCACATCGTTCGGGGCCGTATGGGAAACCTCGGCCGGACTCCCTGCGGATGGAACCTGAATAGGCGATAAACCCGGACTGGAGGCTTAGGTGATTAGGTAGGTCGTGGCCGACACCCACGTTGGGCTTCCGCTTGAAGGTTGCCGAGTACATGTCGTGTAAGCGACGGTAAGTGGTGAGAGCGTGTATGAAGAAGTACACCCCTGCAGGGTTAACATGATCTATTCGAATAGCCGCGTCCGCGGTAAAGGACTACTTGGTTGCCTATACAGTTCATAGACAAGTAAATGGAAACTACTAAAAGTCTCAAGATAAGTGTGAGTGCCGAGGATGGCTCTTCCGTAGGAAGACGGAGGTGGATCCTCGGTAGTGTATTGAAGTGGTGAGTAGTGGACTCGAGTGCGCAAAACCATTTCAAGTCGGAGTATCGTAGGATAGCCTAGCCAAGAGTCAAAGCTGGCCTGCTGCAATAACTCCACCAACCCTTCTTGATACTATGCATGTATGTAGGATCTGATGTAAGTCTTGCTGAGTACCTTTGTACTCATGTTGCTATAATCTACATTTTTACAGAAGACGCTGCAACCCCTTCTGATGGGTTCTATGTAGACGTTGACATCAACGAGTAGGCTAAAGACCCAGGTGGTGACCCTGAGCTTGTGATGGACCACGTAGTATAGCTAGGCTTTCCAAGCCTCTTTTATTTTACTAGTTGTCTGTACCCAGACAATGTACTTCCGCTGCTGGTTTGTATGACTGTATGACTTGTATGTTGGGTCGTGAGACCCGTACCTTTGTGTATGTTATGTATGGCTCCCTGAGCCTTAAATAAAGTACTTGTGTCATAGAGTCATGTTGTGATGCTTCGTTGTATTTGCACATATCGAGCATATTGTGTCTATGATTGAAATGCTTGGTATGTGTGGGATCTGACTATCTAGTTGTTTATCTTTAGTAGCCTCTCTTACCGGGAAATGTCTCCTAGTGTTACCGCTGAGCCATGGTAGCTTGCTACTGCTCTGGAACACTTAGGCTGGCCGGCATGTGTCCTTCTTCGTTCCTGTGTCTGTCCCTTCGGGGAAATGTCACGCTTTGAGTACCGGAGTCCTGTTAGCCCGCTACAGCCCGGTTTACCGGAGTCCTGCTAGCCCAGTGCTACAGCCCGGACCCACTTGCTGATGACCGACACGTTCGAAGCTGGGTCATGGATGCCTGTCCCTGTAAGTCTGTGCCACTTTGGGTTTACGACTAGTCATGTCAGCCCGGGCTCCTTATCATATGGATGCTAGCGACACTATCATATACGTGAGCCAAAAGGCGCAAACGGTCCCGGGAAAAGGTAAGACGACACCCGTGGGGATACCGTGCGTGAGGCCGCAAAGTGATATGAGGTGTTACCGGCTAGATCGATGTGACATCGAGTCGGGGTCCTGACACGGCCGTACATTCTTACTACCATTACAACCGTCGCCTACTAATGGATAATGCCCTATACTACTTACTCTCTCGCTCAACTACGAAGACGAGTTTACCACGATTTCCACCCCTCCCTTTATACCGCAGCAACATGTATTTTACACCCCTTTCAGAACGCGCTTTTCGCGCCCCAACTCTCCCTAGACATGTGACTAATGAGCTCCGAGCTAAAACATATCGCAAATGTCAAAAATATGATGACAGGCTTAATATATATCACACACGTGCGTTCTGTTCCTCACGTACGTACAAAAATAATTAAAAAAGGGAATGCAACACGAGGACTTCCCAGGAGATCACCCATCCTAGTATTACTCTCACCCAAGCACGCTTAACTTCGGAGTTCTGATGGGATCCGGTGCTTTAGTGCTGGTATGATCGCATCCGGTCCGACATGTTACCCCCGGCTTCATCCCTTATGCTTCCCACTCCCACGTCCGCTACAAAGACGGCCGTACATTCTTACTACCATTACAACCGTCGCCTACTAATGGATAATGCCCTATACTATTTACTCTCTCGCTCAACTACGAAGACGAGTTTACCACGATTTCCATCCCTCCCTCTATACCGCAGCAACACGTATTTTACACCCCTTTCAGAACGCGCTTTTCGTGCCCCAACTCTCCCTAGACGCGTGACTAATGAGCTCCGAGCTAAAACATATCGCAAATGTCAAAAATATGATGACAGGCTTAATATATATCACGCACGTGCGTTCTGTTCCTCACGTACGTACAAAAATAATTAAAAAAGGGAATGCAACACGAGGACTTCCCAGGAGGTCACCCATCCTAGTACTACTCTCGCCCAAGCATGCTTAACTTCGGAGTTCTGATGGGATCCGGTGCTTTAGTGCTGGTATGATCGCATCCGATCCGACATGTTACCCCCGGCTTCATCCCTTATGCTTCCCACTCCCACGTCCGCTACAAAGACGGCCGTACATTCTTACTACCATTACAACCGTCGCCTACTAATGGATAATGCCCTATACTATTTACTCTCTCGCTCAACTACGAAGACGAGTTTACCACGATTTCCACCCCTCCCTCTATACCGCAGCAACACGTATTTTACACCCCTTTCAGAACGCGCTTTTCGCGCCCCAACTCTCCCTAGACGCGTGACTAATGAGCTCCGAGCTAAAACATATCGCAAATGTCAAAAATATGATGACAGGCTTAATATATATCACGCACGTGCGTTCTGTTCCTCACGTACGTACAAAAATAATTAAAAAAGGGAATGCAACACGAGGACTTCCCAGGAGGACACCCATCCTAGTACTACTCTCGCCCAAGCACGCTTAACTTCGGAGTTCTGATGGGATCCGGTGCTTTAGTGCTGGTATGATCGCATCCGACATGTTACCCCCGGCTTCATCCCTTATGCTTCCCACTCCCACGTCCGCTACAAAGACGGCCATACATTCTTACTACCATTACAACCGTCGCCTACTAATGGATAATGCCCTATACTACTTACTCTCTCGCTCAACTACGAAGACGAGTTTACCACGATTTCCACCCCTCCCTTTATACCGCAGCAACACGTATTTTACACCCCTTTCAGAACGCGCTTTTCGTGCCCCAACTCTCCCTAGACATGTGACTAATGAGCTCCGAGCTAAAACATATCGCAAATGTCAAAAATATGATGACAGGCTTAATATATATCACACACGTGTGTTCTGTTCCTCACGTACGTACAAAAATAATTAAAAAAGGGAATGCAACACGAGGACTTCCCAGGAGATCACCCATCCTAGTATTACTCTCACCCAAGCACGCTTAACTTCGGAGTTCTGATGGGATCCGGTGCTTTAGTGCTGGTATGATCGCATCCGATCCGACATGTTACCCCCGGCTTCATCCCTTATGCTTCCCACTCCCACGTCCGCTACAAAGACGGCCGTACATTCTTGCTACCATTACAACCGTCGCCTACTAATGGATAATGCCCTATACTATTTACTCTCTCGCTCAACTACGAAGACGAGTTTACCACGATTTCCATCCCTCCCTCTATACCGCAGCAACACGTATTTTACACCCCTTTCAGAACGCGCTTTTCGTGCCCCAACTCTCCCTAGACGCGTGACTAATGAGCTCCGAGCTAAAACATATCGCAAATGTCAAAAATATGATGACAGGCTTAATATATATCACGCACGTGCGTTCTGTTCCTCACGTACGTACAAAAATAATTAAAAAAGGGAATGCAACACGAGGACTTCCCAGGAGGTCACCCATCCTAGTACTACTCTCGCCCAAGCACGCTTAACTTCGGAGTTCTGATGGGATCCGGTGCTTTAGTGCTGGTATGATCGCATCCGATCCGACATGTTACCCCCGGCTTCATCCCTTATGCTTCCCACTCCCACGTCCGCTACAAAGACGGCCGTACATTCTTACTACCATTACAACCGTCGCCTACTAATGGATAATGCCCTATACTACTTACTCTCTCGCTCAACTACGAAGACAAGTTTACCACGATTTCCACCCCTCCCTCTATACCGCAGCAACACGTATTTTACACCCCTTTCAGAACGCGCTTTTCGCGCCCCAACTCTCCCTAGACTCGTGACTAATGAGCTCCGAGCTAAAACATATCGCAAATGTCAAAAATATGATGACAGGCTTAATATATATCATGCACGTGCGTTCTGTTCCTCACGTACGTACAAAAATAATTAAAAAAGGGAATGCAACACGAGGACTTCCCAGGAGGTCACCCATCCTAATACTACTCTCGCCCAAGCACGCTTAACTTCGGAGTTCTGATGGGATCCGGTGCTTTAGTGCTGGTATGATCGCATCCGACATGTTACCCCCGGCTTCATCCCTTATGCTTCCCACTCCCACGTCCGCTACAAAGACGGCCGTACATTCTTACTACCATTACAACCGTCGCCTACTAATGGATAATGCCCTATACTATTTACTCTCTCGCTCAATTACGAAGACGAGTTTACCACGATTTCCACCCCTCCCTCTATACCGCAGCAACACGTATTTTACACCCCTTTCAGAACGCGCTTTTCGCGCCCCAACTCTCCCTAGACGCGTGAGTAATGAGCTCCAAGCTAAAACATATCGCAAATGTGAGAAATATGATGACAGGCTTAATATATATCACACACGTGCGTTCTGTTCCTCACGTACGTACAAAAATAATTAAAAAAGGGAATGCAACACGAGGACTTCCCAGGAGGTCACCCATCCTAGTACTACTCTCGCCCAAGCATGCTTAACTTCGGAGTTCTGATGGGATCCGGTGCTTTAGTGCTGGTATGATCGCATCCGATCCGACATGTTACCCCCGGCTTCATCCCTTATGCTTCCCACTCCCACGTCCGCTACAAAGACGGCCGTACATTCTTACTACCATTACAACCGTCGCCTACTAATGGATAATGCCCTATACTACTTACTCTCTCGCTCAACTACGAAGATGAGTTTACCACGATTTCCACCCCTCCCTCTATACCGCAGCAACACGTATTTTACACCCCTTTCAGAACGCGCTTTTCGCGCCCCAACTCTCCCTAGACGCGTGACTAATGAGCTCCGAGCTAAAACATATCGCAAATGTCAAAAATATGATGACAGGCTTAATATATAACACGCATGTGCGTTCTGTTCCTCACATATGTACAAAAATAATTAAAAAAGGGAATGCAACACGAGGACTTCCCAGGAGGTCACCCATCCTAGTACTACTCTCGCCCAAGCATGCTTAACTTCGGAGTTCTGATGGGATCCGGTGATTTAGTGCTGGTATGATCGCATCCGACATGTTACCCCCGGCTTCATCCCTTATGCTTCCCACTCCCACGTCCGCTACAATGACGGCCGTACATTCTTACTACCATTACAACCGTCGCCTACTAATGGATAATGCCCTATACTATTTACTCTCTCGCTCAACTACGGAGACGAGTTTACCACGATTTCCACCCCTCCCTCTATACTGCAGTAACACGTATTTTACACCCCTTTCAGAACGCGCTTTTTGCGCCCCAACACTCCCTAGACGCGTGACTAATGAGCTCCGAGCTAAAACATATCGCAAATGTCAAAAATATGATGACAGGCTTAATATATATCACACATGTGCGTTCTGTTCCTCACGTACGTACAAAAATAATTAAAAAAGAGAATGCAACACGAGGACTTCCCAGGAGGTCACCCATCCTAGTACTACTCTCGCCCAAGCACGCTTAACTTTGGAGTTCTGATGGGATCCGGTGCTTTAGTGCTGGTATGATCGCATCCGACATGTTACCCCCGGCTTCATCCCTTATGCTTCCCACTCCCACGTCCGCTACAAAGACGGCCGTACATTCTTACTACCATTACAACCGTCGCCTACTAATGGATAATGCCCTATACTACTTACTCTCTCGCTCAACTACGAAGACGAGTTTACCACGATTTCCACCCCTCCCTCTATACCGCAGCAACACGTATTTTACACCCCTTTCAGAACGCGCTTTTCGCACCACAACTCTCCCTAGACGCGTGACTAATGAGCTCCGAGCTAAAACATATCGCAAATGTCAAAAATATGATGACAGGCTTAATATATATCACGCACGTGCGTTCTGTTCCTCACGTACGTACAAAAATAATTAAAAAAGGGAATGCAACACGAGGACTTCCCAGGAGGTCACCCATCCTAGTACTACTCTCGCCCAAGCACGCTTAACTTCGGAGTTCTGATGGGATCCGGTGCTTTAGTGCTGGTATGATCGCATCCGACATGTTACCCCCGGCTTCATCCCTTATGCTTCCCACTCCCACGTCCGCTACAAAGACGGCCGTACATTCTTACTACCATTACAACCGTCGCCCACTAATGGATAATGCCCTATACTACTTACTCTCTCGCTCAACTACGAAGACGAGTTTACCACGATTTCCACCCCTCCCTCTATACCGCAGCAACACGTATTTTACACCCCTTTCAGAACACGCTTTTCGCGCCCCAACTCTCCCTAGACGCGTGACTAATGAGCTCCGAGCTAAAACATATCGCAAATGTCAAAAATATGATGACAGGCTTAATATATATCACGCACGTGTGTTCTGTTCCTCACGTACGTACAAAAATAATTAAAAAAGGGAATGCAACACGAGGACTTCCCAGGAGGTCACCCATCCTAGTACTACACTCGCCCAAGCACGCTTAACTTCGGAGTTCTGATGGGATCCGGTGCTTTAGTGCTGGTATGATGACATCCGACATGTTACCCCCGGCTTCATCCCTTATGCTTCCCACTCCCACGTCCGCTACAAAGACGGCCGTACATTCTTACTACCATTACAACCGTCGCCTACTAATGGATAATTCCCTACACTACTTACTCTCTCGCTCAACTACAAAGACGAGTTTACCACGATTTCCACCCCTCCCTCTATACCGCAGCAACAAGTATTTTACACCCCTTTCAGAACGCGCTTTTCGCGCCCCAACTCTCCCTAGACGTGTGACTAATGAGCTCCGAGCTAAAACATATCGCAAATGTCAAAAATATGATGACATGCTTAATATATATCACGCACGTGCGTTCTGTTCCTCACGTACGTACAAAAATAATTAAAAAAGGGAATGCAACATGAGGACTTCCCAGGAGGTCACCCATCCTAGTACTACTCTCGCCCAAGCACGCTTAACTTCGGAGTTCTAATGGGATCCGGTGCTTTAGTGCTGGTATGATCGCATCCGACATGTTACCCCCGGCTTCATCCCTTATGCTTCCCACTCCCACGTCCGCTACAAAGACGGTTGTACAATCTTACTACCATTACAACCGTCGCCTACTAATGGATAATGCCCTATACTACTTACTGTCTCGCTCAACTACGAAGACGAGTTTACCACGATTTCCACCCCTCCCTCTATACCGCAGCAACAGGTATTTTACACCCCTTTCAGAACGCGCTTTTCGCGCCCCAACTCTCCCTAGACGCGTGACTAATGAGCTCCGAGCTAAAACATATCGCAAATGTCAAAAATATGATGATAGGCTTAATATATATCACGCACGTGCGTTCTGTTCCTCACGTACGTACAAAAAAAATTAAAAAAGGGAATGCAACACGAGGACTTCCCAGGAGGTCACCCATCCTAGTACTACTCTCGCCCAAGCACGCTTAACTTCGAAGTTCTGATGGGATCCGGTGCTTTAGTGCTGGTATGATCGCATCCGACATGTTACCCCCGGCTTCATCCCTTATGCTTCCCACTCCCACGTCCGCTACAAAGACGGCCGTACATTCTTACTACCATTACAACCGCCGCCTACTAATGGATAATGCCCTACACTACTTACTCTCTCGCTCAACTACGAAGACGAGTTTACCACGATTTCCACCCCTCCCTCTATACCGCAGCAACACGTATTTTACACCCCTTTCAGAACGCGCTTTTCGCGCCCCAACTCTCCCTAGACGCGTGACTAATGAGCTCCGAGCTAAAACATATCGCAAATGTCAAAAATATGATGACAGGCTTAATATATATCACGCACGTGCGTTCTGTTCCTCACGTACGTACAAAAATAATTAAAAAAGGGAATGCAACATGAGGACTTCCCAGGAGGTCACCCATCCTAGTACTACTCTCGCCCAAGCACGCTTAACTTCGGAGTTCTGATGGGATCCGGTGCTTTATTGCTAGTATGATCGCATCCGACATGTTACCCCCGGCTTCATCCCTTATGCTTCCCACTCCCACGTCCGCTACAAAGACGGTCGTACATTCTTACTACCATTACAACCGTCGCCTACTAATGGATAATGCCCTATACTACTTACTCTCTCGCTCAACTACGAAGACGAGTTTACCACGATTTCCACCCCTCCCTCTATACCGCAGCAACAGGTATTTTACACCCCTTTCAGAACGCGCTTTTCGCGCCCCAACTCTCCCTAGACGCGTGACTAATGAGCTCCGAGCTAAAACATATCGCAAATGTCAAAAATATGATGACAGGCTTAATATATATCACGCACGTGCGTTGTGTTCCTCACGTACGTACAAAAATAATTAAAAAAGGGAATGCAACACGAGGACTTCCCAGGAGGTCACCCATCCTAGTACTACTCTCGCCCAAGCACGCTTAACTTCAGAGTTCTGATGGGATCCGGTGCTTTAGTGCTGGTATGATCGCATCCGACATGTTACCCCCGGCTTCATCCCTTATGCTTCCCACTCCCACGTCCGCTACAAAGACGGCCGTACATTCTTACTACCATTACAACCGTCGCCCACTAATGGATAATGCCCTATACTACTTACTCTCTCGCTCAACTACGAAGACGAGTATACCACGATTTCCACCCCTCCCTCTATACCGCAGCAACACGTATTTTACACCCCTTTCAGAACACGCTTTTCGCGCCCCAACTCTCCCTAGACGCGTGACTAATGAGCTCCGAGCTAAAACATATCGCAAATGTCAAAAATATGATGACAGGCTTAATATATATCACGCACGTGTGTTCTGTTCCTCACGTACGTACAAAAATAATTAAAAAAGGGAATGCAACACGAGGACTTCCCAGGAGGTCACCCATCCTAGTACTACACTCGCCCAAGCACGCTTAACTTCGGAGTTCTGATGGGATCCGGTGCTTTAGTGCTGGTATGATCACATCCGACATGTTACCCCCGGCTTCATCCCTTATGCTTCCCACTCCCACGTCCGCTACAAAGACGGCCGTACATTCTTACTACCATTACAACCGTCGCCTACTAATGGATAATTCCCTACACTACTTACTCTCTCGCTCAACTACAAAGACGAGTTTACCACGATTTCCACCCCTCCCTCTATACCGCAGCAACAAGTATTTTACACCCCTTTCAGAACGCGCTTTTCGCGCCCCAACTCTCCCTAGACGCGTGACTAATGAGCTCCGAGCTAAAACATATCGCAAATGTCAAAAATATGATGACAGGCTTAATATATATCACGCACGTGCGTTCTGTTCCTCACGTACGTACAAAAATAATTAAAAAAGGGAATGCAACATGAGGACTTCCCAGGAGGTCACCCATCCTAGTACTACTCTCGCCCAAGCACGCTTAACTTCAGAGTTCTAATGGGATCCGGTGCTTTAGTGCTGGTATGATCGCATCCGACATGTTACCCCCGGCTTCATCCCTTATGCTTCCCACTCCCACGTCCGCTACAAAGACGGTTGTACAATCTTACTACCATTACAACCGTCGCCTACTAATGGATAATGCCCTATACTACTTACTGTCTCGCTCAACTACGAAGACGAGTTTACCACGATTTCCACCCCTCCCTCTATACCGCAGCAACAGGTATTTTACACCCCTTTCAGAACGCGCTTTTCGCGCCCCAACTCTCCCTAGACGCGTGACTAATGAGCTCCGAGCTAAAACATATCGCAAATGTCAAAAATATGATGACAGGCTTAATATATATCACGCATGTGCGTTCTGTTCCTCACGTACGTACAAAAATAATTAAAAAAGGGAATGCAACATGAGGACTTCCCAGGAGGTCACCCATCCTAGTACTACTCTCGCCCAAGCACGCTTAACTTTGGAGTTCTAATGGGATCCGGTGCTTTAGTGCTGGTATGATCGCATCCGACATGTTACCCCCGGCTTCATCCCTTATGCTTCCCACTCCCACGTCCGCTACAAAGACGGCCGTACATTCTTACTACCATTACAACCGTCGCCTACTAATGGATAATGCCCTATACTACTTACTCTCTCGCTCAACTACGAAGACGAGTTTACCACGATTTCCACCCCTCCCTCTATACCGCAGCAACACGTATTTTACACCCCTTTCAGAACGCGCTTTTCGCGCCCCAACTCTCCCTAGACGCGTGACTAATGAGCTCTGAGCTAAAACATATCGCAAATGTCAAAAATATGATGACAAGCTTAATATATATCACGCACGTGCGTTCTGTTCCTCACGTACGTACAAAAATAATTAAAAAAGGGAATGCAACACGAGGACTTCCCAGGAGGTCACCCATCCTAGTACTACACTCGCCCAAGCACGCTTAACTTCGGAGATCTGATGGGATCCGGTGCTTTAGTGCTGGTATGATCACATCCGACATGTTACCCCCGGCTTCATCCCTTATGCTTCCCACTCCCACGTCCGCTACAAAGACGGCCGTACATTCTTACTACCATTACAACCGTCGCCTACTAATGGATAATGCCCTATACTACTTACTCTCTCGCTCAACTACAAAGACGAGTTTACCACGATTTCCACCCCTCCCTCTATACCGGAGCAACACGTATTTTACACCCCTTTCAGAACGCGCTTTTCGGGCCCCAACTCTCCCTAGACGCGTGACTAATGAGCTCCGAGCTAAAAGATATCGCAAATGTCAAAAATATGATGACAGGCTTAATATATATCACGCACGTGCGTTCTGTTCCTCACATACGTACAAAAATAATTAAAAAAGGGAATGCAACACGAGAACTTCCCAGGAGGTCACCCATCCTAGTACTACTCTCGCCCAAGCACGCTTAACTTTGGAGTTTTCATGGGATCCGGTGCTTTAGTGCTGGTATGATCACATCCGACATGTTACTCCCGGCTTCATCCCTTATGCTTCCCACTCCCACGTCCGCTACAAAGATGGCCGTACATTCTTACTACCATTACAACCGTCGCGTACTAATGGATAATGCCCTATACTACTTACTCTCTCGCTCAACTACGAAGACGAGTTTACCACGATTTCCACCCCTCCCTCTATACCGCAGCAACACGTATTTTACACCCCTTTCAGAACGCGCTTTTCGCGCCCCAACTCTCCCTAGACGCGTGACTATTGAGCTCCGAGCTAAAACATATCGCAAATGTCAAAAATATGATGACAGGCTTAATATATATCACGCACGTGCATTCTGTTCCTCACGTACGTACAAAAATAATTAAAAAAGGGAATGCAACATGAGGACTTCCCAGGAGGTCACCCATCCTAGTACTACTCTCACCCAAGCACGCTTAACTTCGGAGTTCTGATGGGATCCGGTGCTTTAGTGCTGGTATGATCGCATCCGACATGTTACCCCCGGCTTCATCCCTTATGCTTCCCACTCCCACGTCCGCTACAAAGACGGCCGTACATTCTTACTACCATTACAACCGTCGCCTACTAATGGATAATGCCCTATACTACTGAAGGAAATATGCCCTAGAGGCAATAATAAAGTTATTATTTATTTCCTTATTTCATGATAATTGTTTATTATTCATGCTAGAATTGTATTAACCGGAAACATAATACATGTGTGAATACATAGAAAACAGAGTGTCACTAGTATGCCTCTACTTGACTAGCTCGTTAATCAAAGATGGTTATGTTTCCTAACCATAGACAAAGAGTTGTTATTTGATTAACGAGGTCATATCATTTGTTGAATGATCTGATTGACATGACCCATTCCATTAGCTTAGCACTCGATCGTTTAGTATGTTGCTATTGCTTTTCTTCATGACTTATACATGTTCCTATGACTATGAGATTATGCAACTCCCGTTTGCCGGAGGAACACTTTGGGTGCTACCAAACGTGACAACATAACTGGGTGATTATAAAGGAGCATTACAGGTGTCTCCAAAGGTAGATGTTGGGTTGGCGTATTTCGAGATTAGGATTTGTCACTCCGATTGTCGGAGAGGTATCTCTGGGCCCTCTCGGTAATACATATCACATAAGCCTTGCAAGCATTACAACTAATATGTTAGTTGTGAGATGATGTATTACGGAACGAGTAAAGAGACTTGCCGGTAACGAGATTGAACTAGGTATTGGATACCGACGATCAAATCTCGGGCAAGTAACATACCGATGACAAAGGGAACAACGTATGTTGTTATGCGGTCTGACCGATAAAGATCTTCGTAGAATATGTAGGAGCCAATATGGGCATCCAGGTCCCGCTATTGGTTATTGACCGGAGACATGTCTCGGTCATGTCTACATTGTTCTCGAACCCGTAGGGTCCGCACGCTTAAGGTTACGATGACAGTTTCATTATGAGTTTATGCATTTTGATGTACCGAAGGTTGTTCGGAGTCCCGGATGTGATCACGGACATGACGAGGAGTCTCGAAATGGTCGAGACGTAAAGATTGATATATTGGAAGCCTATGTTTGGACATCGGAAGTTTTCCGGGTGAAATCGGGATTTTACCGGGTTACCGGGAGGTTACCGGAACCCCACGGGAGCCATATGGGCCTTCATGGGCCTTAGTGGAAAGGTGAAAGGGCTACCCATAAGGGCTGCGTGCCTCCCCCCTTCCCCTAGTCCTATTAGGACTAGGAGAGGTGGCCGGCCACCCTTCTCCCTCTTTCCCCCTTCGGGGAATCCTAGTTGGAATAGGATTGGGGGGGAGTCCTACTCCCGGAAGGAGTAGGACTCCTCCTGCGCCTCTCTCCCTGGCCGACGCCCCCCTCCCCCCTTGGCTCCTTTATATACTGAGGTAGAGGCACCCTAGAACACACAAGTTGATCCACGTGATCTATTCCTTAGCCGTGTGCGGTGCCCCCTGCCACCATATACCTCGATAATACTGTAGCGGAGTTTAGGCGAAGCCCTGCTGCTGTAGTTCATCAAGATCGTCACCACGCCGTCGTGCTGACGGAACTCTTCCCCGACACTTTGCTGGATCGGAGTCCAGGGATCGTCATCGAGCTGAACGTGTGCTCGAACTCGGAGGTGCCGTAGTTTCGGTGCTTGATCGGTTGGATCGTGAAGACGTACGACTACTTCCTCTACGTCGTGTCATCGCTTCCGCAGTCGGTCTACGTTGGGTACGTAGACAACACTCTCCCCCTCATTGCTATGCATCACATGATCTTGCGTGTGCGTCGGAAAATATTTGAAATTACTATGAAATCCAACAGTGCCATCTGAGCCTAGGTTATTTATGTTGATGTTATATGCACGAGTAGAACACAAGTGAGTTGTGGACGATACAAGTCATACTGCCTACCAGCATGTCATACTTTGGTTCGGCGGCATTGTTGGACGAGACGACCCGGACCAACATTACGCGTACGCTTACGCGAGACAGGTTCCCTCGACGTGCTTTGCACAGAGATGGCTTGCGGGCGACTGTCTCTCCAACTTTAGTTGAACCGAGTGTGGCTACGCCCGGTCCTTGCGAAGGTTAAAACGGAGTCTATTTGACAAACTATCGTTGTGGTTTTGATGCGTAGGTGAGATTGGTTCTTACTTAAGCCCGTAGCAGCCACGTAAAACATGCAACAACAAAGTAGAGGACGTCTAACTTGTTTTTGCAGGGCATGTTGTGATGTGATATGGTCAAGGCATGATGCTCAATTTTATTGTATGAGATGATCATGTTTTGTAACCGAGTTATCGGCAACTGGCAGGAGCCATATGGTTGTCGTTTTATTGTATGCAATGCAATCGCGATGTAATGCTTTACTTTATTACTAAACGGTAGTGATAGTCGTGGAAGCATAAGATTGGCGAGACGACAACGATGCTACGATGGAGATCAAGGTGTCGCGCCGGTGACGATGGTGATCATGACGGTGCTTCGGAGATGGAGATCACAAGCACAAGATGATGATGGCCATATCATATCACTTATATTGATTGCATGTGATGTTTATCTTTTTATGCATCTTATCTTGCTTTGATTGATGGTAGCATTATAAGATGATCTCTCACTAAATTATCAAGAAGTGTTCTCCCTGAGTATGCACCGTTGCCAAAGTTCGTCGTGCCCAGACACCACGTGATGATCGGGTGTGATAAGCTCTACGTCCATCTACAACGGGTGCAAGCCAGTTTTGCACACGTAGAATACTCAGGTTAAACTTGACGAGCCTAGCATATGCAGATATGGCCTCGGAACATGGAGACCGAAAGGTCGAGCATGAATCATATAGTAGATATGATCAACATAAACGATGTTCACCATTGAAAACTACTCCATCTCACGTGATGATCGGTCATGGTTTAGTTGATTTGGATCACGTAATCACTTAGAAGATTAGAGGGATGTCTATCTAAGTAGGAGTTCTTAAGTAATATGATTGATTGAACTTAAATTTATCATGAACTTAGTACCTGATAGTATCTTGCTTGTTTATTGTAGATAAATGGCTCGTGCTGTTGTTCCGTTGAATTTTAATGCGTTCCTTGAGAAAGAAAAGTTGAAAGATGATGGTAGCAATTACACGGACTGGGTCCGTAACTTGAGGATTAGCCTCATTGCTACTCAGAAGAATTACGTCCTGGAAGCACCGCTAGGTGCCAGGCCTGCTGCTGGAGCAACACCAGATGTTATGAACGTCTGGCAGAGCAAAGCTGATGACTACTCGATAGTTCAGTGTGCCATGCTTTACGGCTTAGAATCGGGACTTCAACGACGTTTTGAACGTCATGGAGCATATGAGATGTTCCAGGAGTTGAAGTTAATATTTCAAGCAAATGCCCGGATTGAGAGATATGAAGTCTCCAATAAGTTCTATAGCTGCAAGATGGAGGAGAACAGTTCTGTCAGTGAGCATATACTCAAAATGTCTGGGTATAATAATCACTTGATTCAACTGGGAGTTAATCTTCCGGATGATTGCGTCATTGACAGAGTTCTCCAATCACTGCCACCAAGCTACAAGAGCTTCGTGATGAACTATAATATGCAAGGGATGAACAAGACTATTCCCGAGCTCTTCGCAATGCTGAAAGCTGCGGAGGTAGAAATTAAGAAGGAGCATCAAGTGTTGATGGTTAACAAGACCAC
The DNA here is from genome assembly GCF_018294505.1 of Triticum aestivum. NCBI lineage: Eukaryota > Viridiplantae > Streptophyta > Magnoliopsida > Poales > Poaceae > Triticum > Triticum aestivum. Next base: position 63,478,971 of record NC_057806.1, read on the forward strand.
TAGTTTCAAGAAAAAGGGCAAAGGGAAGAAGAAGGGGAACTTCAAGAAGAACGGCAAGCAAGTTGCTGCTCAAGAGAAGAAACCCAAGTCTGGACCTAAGCCTGAAACTGAGTGCTTCTACTGCAAGCAGACTGGTCACTGGAAGCGGAACTGCCCCAAGTATTTGGCGGATAAGAAGGATGGCAAGGTGAACAAAGGTATATGTGATATACATGTTATTGATGTGTACCTTACTAGAGCTCGCAGTAGCACCTGGGTATTTGATACTGGTTCTATTGCTAATATTTGCAACTCGAAACAGGGACTACGGAATAAGCGGGCACTGGCAAAGGACGAGGTGACGATGCACGTGGGAAACGGTTCCAAAGTCGATGTGATCGCGGTCGGCACGCTACCTCTACATCTACCTTCGGGATTAATATTAGACCTAAATAATTTTTATTTGGTGCCAGCGTTGAGCATGAACATTATATCTGGATCTTGTTTAATGCAAGACGGTTATTCATTTAAATCAGAGAATAATGGTTGTTCTATTTATATGAGTAATATCTTTTATGGTCATGCACCCTTGCAGAATGGTCTATTCTTATTGAATCTCGATAGTAATAATACACATATTCATAATGTTGAAACCAAAAGATGCAGAGTTGATAATGAGAGTGCAACTTATTTGTGGCACTGTCGTTTAGGTCATATCGGTGTAAAGCGCATGAAGAAACTCCATACTGATGGACTTTTGGAACCACTTGATTATGAATCACTTGGTACTTGCAAACCGTGCCTCATGGGCAAGATGACTAAAACACCGTTCTCCAGTACTATGGAGAGAGCAACAGATTTGTTGAAAATCATACATACCGATGTATGTGGTCCGATGAATATTGAGGCTCGTGGCGGATATCGTTATTTTCTCACCTTCACAGATGATTTAAGCAGATATGGGTATATCTATTTAATGAAACACAAGTCTGAAACATTTGAAAAGTTCAAAGAATTTCAGAGTGAAGTTGAAAATCATCGTAACAAGAAAATAAAGTTTCTACAATCTGATCGTGGAGGAGAATATTTGAGTTACGAGTTTGGTGTACATTTGAAAAACTATGGAATAGTTTCGCAACTCATGCCACCCGGAACACCACAGCGTAATGGTGTGTCCGAACGTCGTAATCGTACTTTACTAGATATGGTGCGATCTATGATGTCTCTTACTGATTTACCGCTATCGTTTTGGGGTTATGCTCTAGAGACGGCTACATTCACGTTAAATAGGGCACCATCAAAATCCGTTGAGACGACGCCTTATGAACTGTGGTTTGGCAAGAAACCAAAGTTGTCGTTTCTTAAAGTTTGGGGCTGCGATGCTTATGTGAAAAAGCTTCAACCTGATAAGATCGAACCCAAATCGGAGAAATGTGTCTTCATAGGATACCCAAAGGAAACTGTTGGGTACACCTTCTATCACAGATCCGAAGGCAAGACATTCGTTGCTAAGAATGGATCCTTTCTAGAGAAGGAGTTTCTCTCGAAAGAAGTGAGTGGGAGGAAGGTGGAACTTGACGAGGTAACTGTACCTGCTCCCTTACTGGAAAGTAGTTCATCACAGAAAACTGTTTCAGTGACACCTACACCAGCTAGTGAGGAAGCCAATGATAATGATCATGAAACTTCAGATCAAGATACTACTGAACCTCGTAGATCAACCAGAGTAAGATCCGCACCAGAGTGGTACGGTAATCCTGTTCTGGAAGTCATGCTACTAGATCATGATGAACCTACGAACTATGAAGAAGCGATGGTGAGCCCAGATTCCGCAAAGTGGCTTGAAGCCATGAAATCTGAGATGGGATCCATGTATGAGAACAAAGTATGGACTTAGGTTGACTTGCCCGATGATCGGCAAGCAATTGAGAATAAATGGATCTTTAAGAAGAAGACTGACGCTGATGGTAATGTTACTGTCTATAAAGCTCGACTTGTCGCAAAAGGTTTTCGGCAAGTTCAAGGGATTGACTACGATGAGACCTTCTCACCCATAGCGATGCTTAAGTCCGTCCGAATCATGTTAGCGATTGCCACATTTTATGATTATGAAATTTGGTGGATGGATGTCAAAACTACATTCCTGAATGGATTTCTGGAAGAAGAGTTGTATATGATGCAACCGGAAGGTTTTGTCGATCCAAAGGGTGCTAACAAAGTGTGCAAGCTCCAGCGATCCATTTATGGACTGGTGCAAGCCTCTCGGAGTTGGAATAAACGTTTTGATAGTGTGATCAAAGCATTTGGTTTTATACAGACTTTCGGAGAAGCCTGTATTTACAAGAAAGTGAGTGGGAGCTCTGTAGCATTTCTGATATTATATGTGGATGACATATTGCTGATTGGAAATGATATAGAATTTCTGGATAGCATAAAGGGATACTTGAATAAAAGTTTTTCAATGAAAGACCTCGGTGAAGCTGCTTACATATTAGGCATTAAGATCTATAGAGATAGATCAAGACGCTTAATTGGACTTTCACAAAGCACATACCTTGACAAAATTTTGAAGAAGTTCAAAATGGATCAAGCAAAGAAAGGGTTCTTGCCTGTGTTACAAGGTGTGAAGTTGAGTAAGACTCAATGCCCGACCACTGCAGAAGATAGAGAGAATATGAAAGATGTTCCCTATGCATCAGCCATAGGATCTATCATGTATGCAATGCTGTGTACTAGACCTGATGTGTGCCTTGCTATAAGTTTAGCAGGGAGGTACCAAAGTAATCCAGGAGTGGATCACTGGACAGCGGTCAAGAACATCCTGAAATACCTGAAAAGGACTAAGGATATGTTTCTCGTATATGGAGGTGACAAAGAGCTCACCGTAAAAGGTTACGTTGATGCAAGCTTTGACACTGATCCGGACGATTCTAAATCGCAAACCTGATACGTGTTTACATTAAACGGTGGAGCTGTCAGTTGGTGCAGTTCTAAACAAAGCGTCGTAGCGGGATCTACATGTGAAGCGGAGTACATAGCTGCTTCGGAAGCAGCGAACGAAGGAGTCTGGATGAAGGAGTTCATATCCGATCTAGGTGTCATACCTAATGCATCGGGTCCAATGAAAATCTTTTGTGACAATACTGGTGCAATTGCTTTGGCAAAGGAATCCAGATTTCACAAAAGGACCAAACACATCAAGAGACGCTTCAACTCCATCCGGGATCTAGTCCAGGTGGGAGACATAGAGATTTGCAAGATACATACGGATCTGAATGTTGCAGACCCATTGACTAAGCCTCTTCCACGAGCAAAACATGATCAGCACCAAGGCTCCATGGGTGTTAGAATCATTACAGTGTAATCTAGATTATTGACTCTAGTGCAAGTGGGAGACTGAAGGAAATATGCCCTAGAGGCAATAATAAAGTTATTATTTATTTCCTTATTTCATGATAAATGTTTATTATTCATGCTAGAATTGTATTAACTGGAAACATAATACATGTGTGAATACATAGAAAACAGAGTGTCACTAGTATGCCTCTACTTGACTAGCTCGTTAATCAAAGATGGTTATGTTTCCTAACCATAGACAAAGAGTTGTTATTTGATTAACGAGGTCACATCATTTGTTGAATGATCTGATTGACATGACCCATTCCATTAGCTTAGCACTCGATCATTTAGTATGTTGCTATTGCTTTTCTTCATGACTTATACATGTTCCTATGACTATGAGATTATGCAACTCCCGTTTGCCGGAGGAACACTTTGGGTGCTACCAAACGTCACAACGTAACTGGGTGATTATAAAGGAGCATTACAGGTGTCTCCAAAGGTAGATGTTGGGTTGGCGTATTTCAAGATTAGGATTTGTCACTCCGATTGTCGGAGAGGTATCTCTGGGCCCTCTCGATAAATACACATCACATAAGCCTTGCAAGCATTACAACTAATATGTTAGTTGTGAGATGATGTATTACGGAACGAGTAAAGAGACTTTCCGGTAACGAGATTGAAATAGGTATTGGATACCGACGATCGAATCTCGGGCAAGTAACATACCGATGACAAAGGGAACAACGTATGTTGTTATGCGGTCTGACCGATAAAGATCTTCGTAGAATATGTAGGAGCCAATATGGGCATCCAGGTCCCGCTATTGGTTATTGACCGGAGACATGTCTCGGTCATGTCTACATCGTTCTCGAACCCGTAGGGTCCGCACGCTTAAGGTTACGATGACAGTTTCATTATGAGTTTATGCATTTTAATGTACCGAAGGTTGTTCGGAGTCCCGGATGTGATCACGGACATGACGAGGAGTCTCGAAATGGTCGAGACGTAAAGATTGATATATTGGAAGCCTATGTTTGGACATCGGAAGTGTTCCGGGTGAAATCGGGATTTTACCGGGTTACCGGGAGGTTACCGGAACCCCCCGGGAGCCATATGGGCCTTCATGGGCCTTAGTGGAAAGGTGAAAGGGCTACCCATAAGGGCTGCGCGCCTCCCCCCTTCCCCTAGTCCTATTAGGACTAGGAGAGGTGGCCGGCCACCCTTCTCCCTCTTTCCCCCTTTGGGGAATCCTAGTTGGAATAGGATTGGGGGGAGTCCTACTCCCGGAAGGAGTAGGACTCCTCCTGCGCCTCTCTCCCTGGCCGACGCCCCCCTCCCCCCTTGGCTCCTTTATATACTGAGGTAGAGGCACCCTAGAACACACAAGTTGATCCACGTGATATATTCCTTAGCCGTGTGCGGTGCCCCCTGCCACCATATACCTCGATAATACTGTAGCGGAGTTTAGGCGAAGCCCTGCTGCTGTAGTTCATCAAGATCGTCACCACGCCGTCGTGCTGACGGAACTCTTCCCCGACACTTTGCTGGATCGGAGTCCGGGGATCGTCATCGAGCTGAACGTGTGCTCGAACTCGGAGGTGCCGTAGTTACGGTGCTTGATCGGTTGGATCGTGAAGACGTACGACTACATCCTCTACGTCGTGTCATCGCTTCCGCAGTCGGTCTGCGTTGGGTACGTAGACAACACTCTCCCCCTCGTTGCTATGCATCACATGATCTTGCGTGTGCGTAAGAATTTTTTTGAAATTACTACGAAACCCAACAACTACTTACTCTCTCGCTCAACTACGAAGACGAGTTTACCATGATTTCCACCCCTCCCTCCATACCGTAGCAACACGTATTTTACACCCCTTTCAGAACGCGCTTTTCGCGCCCCAACTCTCCCTAGACGCATGACTAATGAGCTCCGAGCTAAAACATATCGCAAATGTCAAAAATATGATGACAGGCTTAATATATATCGCGCACGTGCATTCTGTTCCTCACGTACGTACAAAAATAATTAAAAAAGGGAATGCAACACGAGGACTTCCCAGGAGGTCACCCATCCTAGTACTACTCTCGCCCAAGCACGCTTAACTTTGGAGTTCTGATGGGATCCGGTGCTTTAGTGCTGGTATGATCGCATCCGACATGTTACCCCCGGCTTCATCCCTTATGCTTCCCACTCCCACGTCCGCTACAAAGACGGTCGTACATTCCTACTACCATTACAACCGTCGCCTACTAATGGATAATGCCCTATACTACTTACTCTCTCGCTCAACTACGAAGACGAGTTTACCACGATTTCCACCCCTCCCTCTATACCGCAGCAACACGTATTTTACACCCCTTTCAGAACGCGCTTTTCGCGCCCCAACCCTCCCTAGACGCGTGACTAATGAGCTCCGAGCTAAAACATATCGCAAATGTCAAAAATATGATGACAGGCTTTATATATATCACGCACGTGCGTTCTGTTCCTCACATACGTACAAAAATAATTAAAAAAGGGAATGCAACACGAGGACTTCCCAGGAGGTCACCCATCCTAGTACTACTCTCGCCCAAGCACGCTTAACTTCGGAGTTCTGATGGGATCCGGTGCTTTAGTGCTGGTATGATCACATCCGACATGTTACCCCCGGCTTCATCCCTTATGCTTCCCACTCGCACGTCCGCTACAAAGACGGCCGTACATTCTTACTACCATTACAACCGTCGCCTACTAATGGATAATGCCCTATACTACTTACTCTCTCGCTCAACTACGAAGACGAGTTTACCACGATTTCCACCCCACCCTCTATACCGCAGCAACACGTATTTTACACCCCTTTCAGAACGCGCTTTTCGCGCCCCAACTCTCCCTAGACGCGTGACTAATGACCTCCGAGCTAAAACATATCGCAAATGCCAAAAATATGATGACAGGCTTAATATATATCACGCACGTGCGTTCTGTTCCTCACGTACGTACAAAAATAATTAAAAAAGGGAATGCAACACGAGGACTTCCCAGGAGGTCACCCATCCTAGTACTACTCTCGCCCAAGCACGCTTAACTTCGGAGTTCTGATGGGATCCGGTGCTTTAGTGCTGGTATGATCGCATCCGACATGTTACCCCCGGCTTCATCCCTTATGCTTCCCACTCCCACGTCCGCTACAAAGACGGCCGTACATTCTTACTACCATTACAACCGTCGCCTACTAATGGATAATGCCCTATACTACTTACTCTCTCGCTCAACTACGAAGACGAGTTTACCACGATTTCCACCCCTCCCTCTATACCGCAGCAACACGTATTTTACACCCCTTTCATAACGCGCTTTTCGCGCCCCAACTCTCCCTAGACGCGTGACTAATGAGCTCCGAGCTAAAACATGTCGCAAATGTCAAAAATATGATGACAGGCTTTATATATATCACGCACGTGCGTTCTGTTCCTCACATACGTGCAAAAATAATTAAAAAGGGAATGCAACACAAGGACTTCCCAAGAGGTCACCCATCCTAGTACTACTCTCGCCCAAGCACGCTTAACTTCGGAGTTCTGATGGGATCCGGTGCTTTAGTGCTGGTATGATCGCATCCGACATGTTACCCCCGGCTTCATCCCTTATGCTTCCCACTCCCACGTCCGCTACAAAGACGGCCGTACATTCTTACGACCATTACAACCGTCGCCTACTAATGGATAATGCCCTATACTACTTACTCTCTCGCTCAACTACGAAGACGAGTTTACCACGATTTCCACCCCCTCCCTCTATACCGCAGCAACACGTATTTTACACCCCTTTCAGAACGCGCTTTTCGCGCCCCAACTCTCCCTAGACGCGTGACTAATGAGCTCCGAGCTAAAACATATCGCAAATGCCAAAAATATGATGACAGGCTTAATATATATCACGCACGTGCGTTCTGTTCCTCACGTACGTACAAAAATAATTAAAAAAGGGAATGCAACACAAGGACTTCCCAGGAGGTCACCCATCCTAGTACTACTCTCGCCCAAGCACGCTCAACTTCGGAGTTCTGATGGGATCCGGTGCTTTAGTGCTGGTATGATCGCATCCGACATGTTACCCCCGGCTTCATCCCTTATGCTTCCCACTCCCACGTCCGCTACAAAGACGGCCGTACATTCTTACTACCATTACAACCGTCGCCTACTAATGGATAATGCCCTATACTACTTACTCTCTCGCTCAACTACGAAGACGAGTTTACCACGATTTCCACCCCTCCCTCTATACCGCAGCAACACGTATTTTACACCCCTTTCATAACGCGCTTTTCGCGCCCCAACTCTCCCTAGACGCGTGACTAATGAGCTCCGAGCTAAAACATATCGCAAATGTCAAAAATATGATGACAGGCTTTATATATATCACGCACGTGCCTTCTGTTCCTCACATACGTGCAAAAATAATTAAAAAGGGAATGCAACACAAGGACTTCCCAAGAGGTCACCCATCCTAGTACTACTCTCGCCCAAGCACGCTTAACTTCGGAGTTCTGATGGGATCCGGTGCTTTAGTGCTGATATGATCGCATCCGACATGTTACCCCCGGCTTCATCCCTTATGCTTCCCACTCCCACGTCCGCTACAAAGACGGCCGTACATTCTTACTACCATTACAACCGTCGCCTACTAATGGATAATGCCCTATACTACTTACTCTCTCGCTCAACTACGAAGACGAGTTTACCACGATTTCCACCCCTCCCTCTATACCGCAGCAACACGTATTTTACACCCCTTTCAGAACGCGCTTTTCGCGCCCCAACTCTCCCTAGACGCGTGACTAATGAGCTCCGAGCTAAAACATATCGCAAATGCCAAAAATATGATGACAGGCTTAATATATATCACGCACGTGCGTTCTGTTCCTCACGTACGTACAAAAATAATTAAAAAAGGGAATGCAACACGAGGACTTCCCAGGAGGTCACCCATCCTAGTACTACTCTCGCCCAAGCACGCTTAACTTCGAAGTTCTGATGGGATCCGGTGCTTTAGTGCTGGTATGATCGCATCCGACATGTTACCCCCGGCTTCATCCCTTATGCTTCCCACTCCCACGTCCGCTACAAAGACGGCCGTACATTCTTACTACCATTACAACCGTCGCCTACTAATGGATAATGCCCTATACTACTTACTCTCTCGCTCAACTACGAAGACGAGTTTACCACGATTTCCACCCCTCCCTCTATACCGCAGCAACACGTATTTTACACCCCTTTCATAACGCGCATTTCGCGCCCCAACTCTCCCTAGACGCGTGACTAATGAGCTCCGAGCTAAAACATATCACAAATGTCAAAAATATGATGACAGGCTTTATATATATCACGCACGTGCGTTCTGTTCCTCACATACGTACAAAAATAATTAAAAAAGGGAATGCAACACGAGGACTTCCCAAGAGGTCACCCATCCTAGTACTACTCTCGCCCAAGCACGCTTAACTTCGAAGTTCTGATGGGATCCGGTGCTTTAGTGCTGGTATGATCGCATCCGACATGTTACCCCCGGCTTCATCCCTTATGCTTCCCACTCCCACGTCCGCTACAAAGACGGCCGTACATTCTTACTACCATTACAACCGTCGCCTACTAATGGATAATGCCCTATACTACTTACTCTCTCGCTCAATTACGAAGACGAGTTTACCATGATTTCCACCCCTCCCTCTATACCGCAGCAACACGTATTTTACACCCCTTTCAGAACGCGCTTTTCGCGCCCCAACTCTCCCTAGACGCGTGACTAATGAGCTCCGAGCTAAAACATATCGCAAATGCCAAAAATATGATGACAGGCTTAATATATATCACGCACGTGCGTTCTGTTCCTCACGTACGTACAAAAATAATTAAAAAAGGGAATGCAACACGAGGACTTCCTAGGAGGTCACCCATCCTAGTACTACTCTCGCCCAAGCACGCTTAACTTCGGAGTTCTGATGGGATCCGGTGCTTTAGTGCTGGTATGATCGCATCCGACATGTTACCCCCGGCTTCATCCCTTATGCTTCCCACTCCCACGTCCGCTACAAAGACGGCCGTACATTCTTACTACCATTACAACCGTCGCCTACTAATGGATAATGCCCTATACTACTTACTCTCTCGCTCAACTACGAAGACGAGTTTACGACGATTTCCACCCCTCCCTCTATACCGCAGCAACACGTATTTTACACCCCTTTCAGAACGCGCTTTTCGCACCCCAACTCTCCCTAGACGCGTGACTAATGAGCTCCGAGCTAAAACATATCGCAAAAGCCAAAAATATGATGACAGGCTTAATATATATCACGCACGTGCGTTCTGTTCCTCATGTACGTACAAAAATAATTAAAAAAGGGAATGCAACACGAGGACTTCCCAGGAGGTCACCCATCCTAGTACTACTCTCGCCCAAGCATGCTTAACTTCAGAGTTCTGACGGGATCCGGTGCTTTAGTGCTGGTATGATCGCATCCGACATGTTACCCCCGGCTTCATCCCTTATGCTTCCCACTCCCACGTCCGCTACAAAGACGGCCGTACATTCTTACTACCATTACAACCGTCGCCTACTAATGGATAATGCCCTATACTACTTACTCTCTCGCTCAACTACAAAGACGAGTTTACCACGATTTCCACCCCTCCCTCTATACCGCAGCAACACGTATTTTACACCCCTTTCATAACGCGCTTTTCACGCCCCAACTCTCCCTAGACGCGTGACTAATGAGCTCCGAGCTAAAACATATCGCAAATGTCAAAAAGATGATGACAGGCTTTATATATATCACGCACGTGCGTTCTATTCCTCACATACGTACAAAAATAATTAAAAAAGGGAATGCAACACGATGACTTCCCAGGAGGTCACCCATCCTAGTACTACTCTCGCCCAAGCACGCTTAACTTCGGAGTTCTGATGGGATCCGGTGCTTTAGTGCTGGTATGATCGCATCCGACATGTTACCCCCGGCTTCATCCCTTATGCTTCCCACTCCCACGTCCGCTACAAAGACGGCCGTACATTCTTACTACCATTACAACCGTCGCCTACTAATGGATAATGCCATATACTACTTACTCTCTCGCTCAACTACGAAGACGAGTTTACCACGATTTCCACCCCTCCCTCTATACCGCAGCAACACGTATTTTACACCCCTTTCAGAACGCGCTTTTCGCGCCCCAACTCTCCCTAGACGCGTGACTAATGAGCTCCGAGCTAAAACATATCGCAAATGCCAAAAATATGATGACAGGCTTAATATATATCACGCACGTGCGTTCTGTTCCTCACGTACGTACAAAAATAATTAAAAAAGGGAATGCAACACGAGGACTTCCCAGGAGGTCACCCATCCTAGTACTACTCTCGCCCAAGCACGCTTAACTTCGGAGTTCTGATGGGATCCGGTGCTTTAGTGCTGGTATGATCGCATCCGACATGTTACCCCCGGCTTCATCCCTTATGCTTCCCACTCCCACGTCCGCTACGAAGACGGCCGTACATTCTTACTACCATTACAACCGTCGCCTACTAATGGATAATGCCCTATACTACTTACTCTCCCGCTCAACTACGAAGACGAGTTTACCACGATTTCCACCCCTCCCTCTATACCGCAGCAACACGTATTTTACACCCCTTTCAGAACGCGCTTTTCGCGCCCCAACTCTCCCTAGACGTGTGACTAATGAGCTCCGAGCTAAAACATATCGCAAATGTCAAAAAAATGATGACAGGCTTAATATATATCACGCACGTGCGTCCTGTTCCTCACGTACGTACAAAAATAATTAAAAAAGGGAATGCAACACAAGGACTTCCCAGGAGGTCACCCATCCTATTACTACTCTCGCCCAAGCATGCTTAACTTCGGAGTTTTGATGGGATCCGGTGCTTTAGTGCTGGTATGATCGCATCCTGCATGTTACCCCCGGCTTCATCCCTTATGCTTCCCACTCCCACGTCCGCTACAAAGACGGCCGTACATTCTTACTACCATTACAACCATCGCCTACTAATGGATAATGCCCTATACTACTTACTCTCTCGCTCAACTACGAAGACGAGTTTACCACGATTTCCACCCCTCCCTCTATACCGCAGCAACACGTATTTTACACCCCTTTCAAAACGCGCTTTTCGCGCCCGAACTCTACCTAGACGCGTGACTAATGAGCTCCGAGCTAAAACATATCGCAAATGTCAAAAATATGATGACTGGCTTAATATATATCACGCACGTGTGTTCTGTTCCTCACGTACGTACAAAAATAATTTAAAAAGGGAATGCAACACGAGGACTTCCCAGGAGGTCACCCATCCTAGTACTACTCTCACCCAAGCACGCTTAACTTCGGAGTTCTGATGGGATCCGGTGCTTTAGTGCTGGTATGATCGCATCCGACATGTTACCCCCGGCTTCATCCCTTATGCTTCCCACTCCCACGTCCGCTACAAAGACGGCCGTACATTCTTACTACCATTACAACTGTCGCCTACTAATGGATAATGCCCTATACTACTTACTCTCTCGCTCAACTACGAAGACGATTTACCACGATTTCCACCCCTCCCTCTATACCGCAGCAACACGTATTTTACACCCCTTTCAGAACGCGCTTTTCGCGCCCCAACTCTCCCTAGACGCGTGACTAATGAGCTCCGAGCTAAAACATATCGCAAATGTCAAAAATATGATGACAGGCTTAATATATATCACGCACGTGCGTTCTGTTCCTCACGTACGTACAAAAATAATTAAAAAAGGGAATGCAACACGAGGACTTCCCAGAAGGTCACCCGTCCTAGTACTACTCTCGCCCAAGCACGCTTAACTTCGGAATTCTGATGGGATCCGGTGCTTTAGTGCTGTTATGATCGCATCCGACATGTTACCCCCGGCTTCATCCCTTATGCTTCCCACTCCCACGTCCGCTACAAAGACGGCTGTACATTCTTACTACCATTACAACCGTCGCCTACTAATGGATAATGCGCTATACTACTTACTCTCTCGCTCAACTACGAAGACGAGTTTACCACGATTTCCACCCCTCCCTCTATACCGCAGCAACACGTATTTTACACCCCTTTCAGAACGCGCTTTTCGCGCCCCAACTCTCCCTAGACGCGTGACTAATGAGCTCCGAGCTAAAACATATCGCAAATGTCAAAAATATGATGATAGGCTTAATATATATCACGCACGTGCGTTCTGTTCCTCGCGTACGTACAAAAATAATTAAAAAAGGGAATGCAACACGAGGACTTCCCAGGAGGTCACCCATCCTAGTACTACTCTCGCC
>NC_057806.1:63492563-63513370 GCF_018294505.1 Triticum aestivum
AAGCACGCTTAACTTCGGAGTTCTGATGGGATCCGGTGCTTTAGTGCTGGTATGATCGCATCCGACATGTTACCCCCGGCTTCATCCCTTATGCTTCCCACTCCCACGTCCGCTACAAAGACGGCCGTACATTCTTACTACCATTACAACCGTCGCCTACTAATGGATAATACCCTATACTACTTACTCTCTCGCTCAACTACGAAGACGAGTTTACCACGATTTCCACCCCTCCCTCTATACCGCAGCAACACGTATTTTACACCCCTTTCAGAATGCGCTTTTCGCGCCCCAACTCTCCCTAGACGCATGACTAATGAGCTCCGAGCTAAAACATATCGCAAATGTCAAAAATATGATGACAGGCTTAATATATATCACGCACATGCGTTCTGTTCCTCACATACGTACAAAAACAATTAAAAAAGGGAATGCAACACGAGGACTTCCCAGGAGGTCACCCATCCTAGTACTACTCTCGCCCAAGCACGCTTAACTTCGGAGTTCTGATGGGATCCGGTGCTTTAGTACTGGTATGATCGCATCCGACATGTTACCCCCGGCTTCATCCCTTATGCTTCCCACTCCCACGTCCGCTACAAAGACGGCCGTACATTCTTACTACCATTACAATCGTCGCCTACTAATGGATAATGCCCTATACTACTTATTCTCTCGCTCAACTACGAAGACGAGTTTACCACGATTTCCACCCCTCCCTCTATACCGCAGCAACACGTATTTTACACCCCTTTCAGAACGCGCTTTTCGCGCCCCAACTCTCCCTAGACGCGTGACTAATGAGCTCCGAGCTAAAACATATCGCAAATGTCAAAAATATGACGACAGGCTTAATATATATCACGCACGTGCGTTCTGTTCCTCACGTACGTACAAAAATAATTAAAAAAGGGAATGCAACACGAGGACTTCCCAGGAGGTCACCCGTCCTAGTACTACTCTCGCCCAAGCAAGCTTAACTTTGGAGTTCTGATGGGATCCGGTGCTTTAGTGCTGGTATGATCGCATCCGACATGTTACCCCCGGCTTCATCCCTTATGCTTCCCACTCCCACGTCCGCTACAAAGACGGCCGTACATTCTTACTACCATTACAACCGTCGCCTACTAATGGATAATGCCCTATACTACTTACTCTCTCGCTCAACTACGAAGACGAGTTTACCACGATTTCCACCCCTCCCTCTATACCGCAGCAACACGTATTTTACACCCCTTTCAGAACGCGCTTTTCGCGCCCCAACTCTCCCTAGACGCGTGACTAATGAGCTCCGAGCTAAAACATATCGCAAATGTCAAAAATATGATGACAGGCTTAATATATATCACGCACGTGCGTTCTGTTCCTCACGTACGTACAAAAATAATTAAAAAAGGGAATGCAACACGAGGACTTCTCAGGAGGTCACCCATCCTAGTACTACTCTCGCCCATGCACGCTTAACTTCGGAGTTCTGATGGGATCCGGTGCTTTAGTGCTGGTATGATCGCATCCGACATGTTACCCCCGGCTTCATCCCTTATGCTTCCCACTCCCACGTCCGCTACAAAGACGGCCGTACATTCTTACTACCATTACAACCGTCGCCTACTAATGGATAATGCTCTATATTACTTATTCTCTCGCTCAACTACGAAGACGAGTTTACCACGATTTCCACCCCTCCCTCTATACCGCAGCAACACGTATTTTACACCCCTTTCAGGACGCGCTTTTCGCGCCCCAACTCTCCCTAGACGCGTGACTAATGAGCTCCGAGCTAAAACATATCGCAAATGTCAAAAATATGAAGACAGGCTTAATATATATCACGCACGTGCGTTCTGTTCCTCGCGTACGTACAAAAATAATTAAAAAAGGGAATGCAACACGAGGACTTCCCAGGAGGTCACCCATCCTAGTACTACTCTCGCCCAAGCACGCTTAACTTCGGAGTTCGGATGGGATCCGGTGCTTTAGTGCTAGTATGATCGCATCCGACATGTTACCCCCGGCTTCATCCCTTATGCTTCCCACTCCCACGTCCGCTACAAAGACGGCCGTACATTCTTACTACCATTACAACCGTCGCCTACTAATGGATAATGCCCTATACTACTTACTCTCTTGCTCAACTACGAAGACGAGTTTACCACGATTTCCACCCCTCCCTCTATACCGCAACAACACGTATTTTACACCCCATTCAGAACGCGCTTTTCGCGCCCCAACTCTCCCTAGACGCGTGACTAATGAGCTCCGAGCTAAAACATATCGCAAATGTCAAAAATATGATGACATGCTTAATATATATCACGCACGTGCGTTCTGTTCCTCACGTATGTACAAAAATAATTAAAAAAGTGAATGCAACATGAGGACTTCCCAGGAGGTCACCCATCCTAGTACTACTCTCGCCCAAGCACACTTAACTTCGGAGTTCTGATGGGATCCGGTGCTTTAGTGCTGGTATGATCGCATCCGACATGTTACCCCCGGCTTCATCCCTTATGCATCCCACTCCCACGTCCGCTACAAAGACAGCCGTACATTCTTACTACCATTACAACCGTCGCCTACTAATGGATAATGCCCTATACTACTTATTCTCTCGCTCAACTACGAAGACGAGTTTACCACGATTTCCACCCCTCCCTCTATACCGCAGCAACACGTATTTTACACCCCTTTCAGAACGCGCTTTTCGCGCCCCAACTCTCCCTAGACGCGTGACTAATGAGCTCCGAGCTAAAACATATCGCAAATGTCAAAAATATGATGACAGGCTTAATATATATCACGCACGTGCGTTCTGTTCGTCGCGTATGTACAAAAATAATTAAAAAAGGGAATGCAACACGAGGACTTCCCAGGAGGTCACCCATCCTAGTACTACTCTCGCCCAAGCATGCTTAACTTCGGAGTTCTGATGGGATCCGGTGCTTTAGTGCTGGTATGATCGCATCCGACATGTTACCCCCGGCTTCATCCCTTATGCTTCCCACTCCCACGTCCGCTAGAAAGACGGCCGTACATTCTTACTACCATTACAACCGTCGCCTACTAATGGATAATGCCCTATACTACTTACTCTCTCGCTCAACTACGAAGACGAGTTTACCACGATTCCCACCCCTCCCTCTATACCGCAGCAACACGTATTTTACACCCCTTTCAGAACGCGCTTTTCGCGCCCCAACTCTCCCTAGACGCGTGACTAATGAGTTCCGAGCTAAAACATATCGCAAATGTCAAAAATATGATGACAGGCTTAATATATATCACGCACGTGCGTTCTGTTCCTCACATACGTACAAAAACAATTAAAAAAGGGAACGCAACACGAGGACTTCCCAGGAGGTCACCCATCCTAGTACAACTCTCGCCCAAGCACGCTTAACTTCGGAGTTCTGATGGGATCCGGTGCTTTAGTACTGGTATGATCGCATCCGACATGTTACCCCCGGCTTCATCCCTTATGCTTCCCACTCCCACATCCGCTACAAAGACGGCCGTACATTCTTACTACCATTACAACCGTCGCCTACTAATGGATAATGCCCTATACTACTTATTCTCTCGCTCAACTACGAAGACGAGTTTACCACGATTTCCACCCCTCCCTCTATACCGCAGCAACACGTATTTTACAGCCCTTTCAGGACGCGCTTTTCGCGCCCCAACTCTCCCTAGACGCGTGACTAATGAGCTCCGAGCTAAAACATATCGCAAATGTCAAAAATATGACGACAGGCTTAATATATATCACGCACGTGCGTTCTGTTCCTCACGTACGTACAAAAATAATTAAAAAAGGGAATGCAACACGAGGACTTCCCAGGAGGTCACCCGTCCTAGTACTACTATCGCCCAAGCACGCTTAACTTCGGAGTTCTGATGGGATCCGGTGCTTTAGTGCTGGTATGATCGCATCCGACATGTTACCCCCGGCTTCATCCCTTATGCTTCCCACTCCCACGTCCGCTACAAAGACGGCCGTACATTCTTACTACCATTACAACCGTCGCCTACTAATGGATAATGCCCTATACTACTTACTCTCTCGCTCAACTACGAAGACGAGTTTACCACGATTTCCACCCCTCCCTCTATACCGTAGCAACACGTATTTTACACCCCTTTCAGAACGCGCTTTTCGCGCCCCAACTCTCCCTAGACACGTGACTAATGAGCTCCGAGCTAAAACATATCGCAAATGTCAAAAATATGATGACAGGCTTAATATATATCACGCACGTGCGTTCTGTTCCTCACGTACGTACAAAAATAATTAAAAAAGGGAATGCAACACGAGGACTTCCCAGGAGGTCACCCATCCTAGTACTACTCTCGCCCAAGCATGCTTAACTTCGGAGTTCTGATGGGATCCGGTGCTTTAGTGCTGGTATGATCGCATCCGACATGTTACCCCCGGCTTCATCCCTTATGCTTCCCACTCCCACGTCCGCTACAAAGCCGGCTGTACATTCTTACTACCATTACAACCGTCGCCTACTAATGGATAATGCCCTATACTACTTACTCTCTCGCTCAACTACGAAGACGAGTTTACCACGATTTCCACCCCTCCCTCTATACCGCAGCAACACGTATTTTACACCCCTTTCAGAACGCGCTTTTCGCGCCCCAACTCTCCCTAGACGCGTGACTAATGAGCTCCGAGCTAAAACATATCGCAAATGTCAAAAATATGATGACAGGCTTAATATATATCACGCACGTGCGTTCTGTTCCTGACGTACGTACAAAAATAATTAAAAAAGTGAATGCAACACGAGGACTTCCCAGGAGGTCACCCATCCTAGTACTACTCTCGCCCAAGCACACTTAACTTCGGAGTTCTGATGGGATCCGGTGCTTTAGTGCTGGTATGATCGCATCCGACATGTTACCCCCGGCTTCATCCCTTATGCTTCCCACTCCCACGTCCGCTACAAAGACAGCCGTACATTCTTACTACCATTACAACCGTCGCCTACTAATGGATAATGCCCTATACTACTTATTCTCTCGCTCAACTACGAAGACGAGTTTACCACGATTTCCACCCCTCCCTCTATACCGCAGCAACACGTATTTTACACCCCTTTCAGAACGCGCTTTTCGCGCCCCAACTCTCCCTAGACGCGTGACTAATGAGCTCCGAGCTAAAACATATCGCAAATGTCAGAAATATGATGACAGGCTTAATATATATCATGCACGTGCGTTCTGTTCCTCGCGTATGTACAAAAATAATTAAAAAAGGGAATGCAACACGAGGACTTCCCAGGAGGTCACCCATCCTAGTACTACTCTCGCCCAAGCACGCTTAACTTCGGAGTTCTGATGGGATCCGGTGCTTTAGTGCTGGTATGATCGCATCCGACATGTTACCCCCGGCTTCATCCCTTATGCTTCCCACTCCCACGTCCGCTACAAAGACGGCCGTACATTCTTACTACCATTACAACCGTCGCCTACTAATGGATAATGCCCTATACTACTTACTCTCTCGCTCAACTACGAAGACGAGTTTACCACGATTCCCACCCCTCCCTCTATACCGCAGCAACACGTATTTTACACCCCTTTCAGAACGCGCTTTTCGCGCCCCAACTCTCCCTAGACGCGTGACTAATGAGTTCCGAGCTAAAACATATCGCAAATGTCAAAAATATGATGACATGCTTAATATATATCACGCACGTGCGTTCTGTTCCTCACATACGTACAAAAACAATTAAAAAAGGGAATGCAACACGAGGACTTCCCAGGAGGTCACCCATCCTAGTACAACTCTCGCCCAAGCACGCTTAACTTCGGAGTTCTGATGGGATCCGGTGCTCTAGTACTGGTATGATCGCATCCGACATGTTACCCCCGGCTTCATGCCTTATACTTCCCACTCCCACATCCGCTACAAAGACGGCCGTACATTCTTACTACCATTACAACCGTCGCCTACTAATGGATAATGCCCTATACTACTTATTCTCTCGCTCAACTACGAAGACGAGTTTACCACGATTTCCACCCCTCCCTCTATACCGCAGCAACACGTATTTTACAGCCCTTTCAGGACGCGCTTTTCGCGCCCCAACTCTCCCTAGACGCGTGACTAATGAGCTCCGAGCTAAAACATATCGCAAATGTCAAAAATATGACGACAGGCTTAATATATATCACGCACGTGCGTTCTGTTCCTCACGTACGTACAAAAATAATTAAAAAAGGGAATGCAACACGAGGACTTCCCAGGAGGTCACCCGTCCTAGTACTACTCTCGCCCAAGCACGCTTAACTTCGGAGTTCTGATGGGATCCGGTGCTTTAGTGCTGGTATGATCGCATCCGACATGTTACCCCCGGCTTCATCCCTTATGCTTCCCACTCCCACGTCCGCTACAAAGACGGCCGTACATTCTTACTACCATTACAACCGTCGCCTACTAATGGATAATGCCCTATACTACTTACACTCTCGCTCAACTACGAAGACGAGTTTACCACAATTTCCACCCCTCCCTCTATACCGTAGCAACACGTATTTTACACCCCTTTCAGAACGTGCTTTTCGCGCCCCAACTCTCCCTAGACGCGTGACTAATGAGCTCCGAGCTAAAACATATCGCAAATGTCAAAAATATGATGACAGGCTTAATATATATCACGCACGTGCGTTCTGTTCCTCACGTACGTACAAAAATAATTAAAAAAGGGAATGCAACACGAGGACTTCCCAGGAGGTCACCCATCCTAGTACTACTCTCGCCCAAGCATGCTTAACTTCGGAGTTCTGATGGGATCCGGTGCTTTAGTGCTGGTATGATCGCATCCGACATGCTACCCCCGGCTTCATCCCTTATGCTTCCCACTCCCACGTCCGCTACAAAGCCGGCTGTACACTCTTACTACCATTACAACCGTCGCCTACTAATGGATAATGCCCTATACTACTTACTCTCTTGCTCAACTACGAAGACGAGTTTACCACGATTTCCACCCCTCCCTCTATACCGCAGCAACACGTATTTTACACCCCTTTCAGAACGCGCTTTTCGCGCCCCAACTCTCCCTAGACGCGTGACTAATGAGCTCCAAGCTAAAACATATCGCAAATGTCAAAAATATGATGACAGGCTTAATATATATCACGCAAGTGCGTTCTGTTCCTCACGTACGTACAAAAATAATTAAAAAAGGGAATGCAACACGAGGACTTCCCAGGAGGTCACCCGTCCTAGTACTACTCTCGCCCAAGCACGCTTAACATCGGAGTTCTGATGGGATCCGGTGCTTTAGTGCTGTTATGATCGCATCCGACATGTTACCCCCGGCTTCATCCCTTATGCTTCCCACTCCCACGTCTGCTACAAAGACGGCCGTACATTCTTACTACCATTACAACCGTCGCCTACTAATGGATAATGCCCTATAATACTTATTCTCTCGCTCAACTACGAAGACGAGTTTACCACGATTTCCACCCCTCCCTCTATACCGCAGCAACACGTATTTTACAGCCCTTTCAGGACGCGCTTTTCGCGCCCCAACTCTCCCTAGACGCGTGACTAATGAGCTCCGAGCTAAAACATATCGCAAATGTCAAAAATATGACGACAGGCTTAATATATATCACGCACGTGCGTTCTGTTCCTCACGTACGTACAAAAATAATTAAAAAAGGGAATGCAACACGAGGACTTCCTAGGAGGTCACCCGTCCTAGTACTACTCTCGCCCAAGCACGCTTAACTTCGGAGTTCTGATGGGATCCGGTGCTTTAGTGCTGGTATGATCGCATTCGACATGTTACCCCCGGCTTCATCCCTTATGCTTCCCACTCCCACGTCCGCTACAAAGACGGCCGTACATTCTTACTACCATTACAACCGTCGCCTACTAATGGATAATGCCCTATACTACTTACTCTCTCGCTCAACTACGAAGACGAGTTTACCACGATTTCCACCCCTCCCTCTATACCGTAGCAACACGTATTTTACACCCCTTTCAGAACGCGCTTTTCGCGCCCCAACTCTCCCTAGACGCGTGACTAATGAGCTCCGAGCTAAAACATATCGCTAATGTCAAAAATATGATGACAGGCTTAATATATATCACGCACGTGCGTTCTGTTCCTCACGTACGTACAAAAATAATTAAAAAAGGGAATGCAACACGAGGACTTCCCAGGAGGTCACCCATCCTAGTACTACTCTCGCCCAAGCATGCTTAACTTCGGAGTTCTGATGGGATCCGGTGCTTTAGTGCTGGTATGATCGCATCCAACATGTTACCCCCGGCTTCATCCCTTATGCTTCCCACTCCCACGTCCGCTACAAAGCCGACTGTACATTCTTACTACCATTACAACCGTCGCCTACTAATGGATAATGCCCTATACTACTTACTCTCTCGCTCAACTACGAAGACGAGTTTACCACGATTTCCACCCCTCCCTCTATACCGCAGCAACACGTATTTTACACCCCTTTCAGAACGCGCTTTTCGCGCCCCAACTCTCCCTAGACGCGTGACTAATGAGCTCCGAGCTAAAACATATCGCAAATGTCAAAAATATGATGACAGGCTTAATATATATCACGCAAGTGCGTTCTGTTCCTCACGTACGTACAAAAATAATTAAAAAAGGGAATGCAACACGAGGACTTCCCAGGAGGTCACCCGTCCTAGTACTACTCTCGCCCAAGCACGCTTAACATCGGAGTTCTGATGGGATCCGGTGCTTTAGTGCTGTTATGATCGCATCCGACATGTTACCCCCGGCTTCATCCCTTATGCTTCCCACTCCCACGTCTGCTACAAAGACGGCCGTACATTCTTACTACCATTACAATCGTCGTCTACTAATGGATAATGCCCTATACTACTTACTCTCCGCTCAACTACGAAGACGAGTTTACCACGATTTCCACCCCTCCCTCTATACCGCAGCAACACGTATTTTACACCCCTTTCAGAACGCGCTTTTCGCGCCCCAACTCTCCCTAGACGCGTGACTAATGAGCTCCGAGCTAAAACATATCGCAAA
This sequence comes from Triticum aestivum, assembly GCF_018294505.1. Classification (NCBI taxonomy): domain Eukaryota; kingdom Viridiplantae; phylum Streptophyta; class Magnoliopsida; order Poales; family Poaceae; genus Triticum; species Triticum aestivum. Next base: position 63,501,620 of record NC_057806.1, read on the forward strand.
TGTCAAAAATATGATGACAGGCTTAATATATATCACGCAAGTGCGTTCTGTTCCTCACGTACGTACAAAAATAATTAAAAAAGGGAATGCAACATGAGGACTTCCCAGGAGGTCACCCGTCCTAGTACTACTCTCGCCCAAGCACGCTTAACATCGGAGTTCTGATGGGATCCGGTGCTTTAGTGCTGTTATGATCGCATCCGACATGTTACCCCCGGCTTCATCCCTTATGCTTCCCACTCCCACGTCTCCTACAAAGACGGCCGTACATTCTTACTACCATTACAACCGTCGCCTACTAATGGATAATGCCCTATACTACTTATTCTCTCGCTCAACTACGAAGACGAGTTTACCACGATTTCCACCCCTCCCTCTATACCGCAGCAACATGTATTTTACAGCCCTTTCAGGACGCGCTTTTCGCGCCCCAACTCTCCCTAGACGCGTGACTAATGAGCTCCGAGCTAAAACATATCGCAAATGTCAAAAATATGACGACGGGCTTAATATATATCACGCACGTGCGTTCTGTTCCTCACGTACGTACAAAAATAATTAAAAAAGGGAATGCAACACGAGGACTTCCCAGGAGGTCACCCTTCCTAGTACTACTCTCGCCCAAGCACGCTTAACTTCGGAGTTCTGATGGGATCCGGTGCTTTAGTGCTGGTATGATCGCATCCGACATGTTACCCCCGGCTTCATCCCTTATGCTTCCCACTCCCACGTCCGCTACAAAGACGGCCGTACATTCTTACTACCATTACAACTGTCGCCTACTAATGGATAATGCCCTATACTACTTACTCTCTCGCTCAACTACGAAGACGAGTTTACCACGATTTCCACCCCTCCCTCTATACCGTAGCAACACGTATTTTACACCCCTTTCAGAACGCGCTTTTCGCGCCCCAACTCTCCCTAGACGCGTGACTAATGAGCTCCGAGCTAAAACATATCGCAAATGTCAAAAATATGATGACAGGCTTAATATATATCACGCACGTGCGTTCTGTTCCTCACGTACGTACAAAAATAATTAAAAAAGGGAATGCAACACGAGGACTTCCCAGGAGGTCACCCATCCTAGTACTACTCTCGCCCAAGCATGCTTAACTTCGGAGTTCTGATGGGATCCGGTGCTTTAGTGCTGGTATGATCGCATCCAACATGTTACCCCCGGCTTCATCCCTTATGCTTCCCACTCCCACGTCCGCTACAAAGCCGGCTGTACATTCTTACTACCATTACAACCGTCACCTACTAATGGATAATGCCCTATACTACTTACTCTCTCGCTCAACTACGAAGACGAGTTTACCACGATTTCCACCCCTCCCTCTATACCGCAGCAACACGTATTTTACACCCCTTTCAGAACGCGCTTTTCGCGCCCCAACTCTCCCTAGACGCGTGACTAATGAGCTCCGAGCTAAAACATATCGCAAATGTCAAAAATATGATGACAGGCTTAATATATATCACGCAAGTGCGTTCTGTTCCTCACGTACGTACAAAAATAATTAAAAAAGGGAATGCAACACGAGGACTTCCCAGGAGGTCACCCGTCCTAGTACTACTCTCACCCAAGCACGCTTAACATCGGAGTTCTGATGGGATCCGGTGCTTTAGTGCTGTTATGATCGTCTCCGACATGTTACCCCCGGCTTCATCCCTTATGCTTCCCACTCCCACGTCTGCTACAAAGACGGCCGTACATTCTTACTACCATTACAATCGTCGTCTACTAATGGATAATGCCCTATACTACTTACTCTCTCGCTCAACTACGAAGACGATTTTACCACGATTTCCACCCCTCCCTCTATACCGCAGCAACACGTATTTTATACCCCTTTCAGAACGCGCTTTTCGCGCCCCAACTCTCCCTAGACGCGTGACTAATGAGCTCCGAGCTAAAACATATCGCAAATGTCAAAAATATGATGACAGGCTTAATATATATCACGCACGTGCGTTCTGTTCCTCACATACGTACAAAAACAATTAAAAAAGGGAATGCAACACGAGGACTTCCTAGGAGGTCACCCATCCTAGTACTACTCTCGCCCAAGCACGCTTAACTTCGGAGTTCTGATGGGATCCGGTGCTTTAGTGTTGGTATGATCGCATCCGACATGTTACCCCCGGCTTCATCCCTTATGCTTCCCACTCCCACGTCCGCTACAAAGACGGCCGTACATTCTTACTACCATTACAACCGTCGCCTACTAATGGATAATGCCCTATACTACTTATTCTCTCGCTCAACTACGAAGACGAGTTTACCACGATTTCCACCCCTCCCTCTATACCGCAGCAACACGTATTTTACACCCCTTTCAGGACGCGCTTTTCGCGCCCCAACTCTCCCTAGACGCGTGACTAATGAGCTCCGAGCTAAAACATATCGCAAATGTCAAAAATATGACGATAGGCTTAATATATATCACGCACGTGCGTTCTATTCCTCACGTACGTACAAAAATAATTAAAAAAGGGAATGCAACACGAGGACTTCCCAGGAGGTCACCCGTCCTAGTACTACTCTCGCCCAAGCACGCTTAACTTCGGAGTTCTGATGGGATCCGGTGCTTTAGTGCTGGTATGATCGCATCCGACATGTTACCCCCGGCTTCATCCCTTATGCTTCCCACTCCCACGTCCGCTACAAAGACGGTCGTACATTCTTACTACCATTACAACCGTCGCCTACTAATGGATAATGCCCTATACTACTTACTCTCTCGCTCAACTACGAAGACGAGTTTACCACGATTTCCACCCCTCCCTCTATACCGCAGCAACACGTATTTTACACCCCTTTCAGAACGCGCTTTTCGCGCCCCAACTCTCCCTAGACGCGTGACTAATGAGCTCCGAGCTAAAACATATCGCAAATGTCAAAAATATGATGACAGGCTTAATATATATCACGCACGTGCGTTCTGTTCCTCACGTACGTACAAAAATAATTAAAAAAGGGAATGCAACACGAGGACTTCCCAGGAGGTCACCCATCCTAGTACTACTCTCGCCCAAGCATGCTTAACTTCGGAGTTCTGATGGGATCCTGTGCTTTAGTGCTGGTATGATCGCATCCAACATGTTACCCCCGGCTTCATCCCTTATGCTTCCCACTCCCACGTCCGCTACAAAGCCGGCTGTACATTCTTACTACCATTACAACCGTCGCCTACTAATGGATAATGCCCTATACTACTTACTCTCTCGCTCAACTACGAAGACGAGTTTACCACGATTTCCACCCCTCCCTCTATACCGCAGCAACACGTATTTTACACCCCTTTCAGAACGCGCTTTTCGCGCCCCAACTCTCCCTAGACGCGTGACTAATGAGCTCCGAGCTAAAACATATCGCAAATGTCAAAAATATGATGACAGGCTTAATATATATCACGCAAGTGCGTTCTGTTCCTCACGTACGTACAAAAATAATTTAAAAAGGGAATGCAACACGAGGACTTCCCAGGAGGTCACCCGTCCTAGTACTACTCTCGCCCAAGCACGCTTAACATCGGAGTTCTGATGGGATCCGGTGCTTTAGTGCTGTTATGATCGCATCCGACATGTTACCCCCGGCTTCATCCCTTATGCTTCCCACTCCCACGTCCGCTACAAAGACGGCCGTACATTCTTACTACCATTACAATCGTCGTCTACTAATGGATAATGCCCTATACTACTTACTCTCTCGCTCAACTACGAAGACGAGTTTACCACGATTTCCACCCCTCCCTCTATACCGCAGCAACACGTATTTTACACCCCTTTCAGAACGCGCTTTTCGCGCCCCAACTCTCCCTAGACGCGTGACTAATGAGCTCCGAGCTAAAACATATCGCAAATGTCAAAAATATGATGACAGGCTTAATATATATCACGCACGTGCGTTCTGTTCCTCACATACGTACAAAAACAATTAAAAAAGGGAATGCAACACGAGGACTTCCTAGGAGGTCACCCATCCTAGTACTACTCTCGCCCAAGCACGCTTAACTTCGGAGTTCTGATGGGATCCGGTGCTTTAGTGTTGGTATGATCGCATCCGACATGTTACCCCCGGCTTCATCCCTTATGCTTCCCACTCCCACGTCCGCTACAAAGACGGCCGTACATTCTTACTACCATTACAACCGTCGCCTACTAATGGATAATGCCCTATACTACTTATTCTCTCGCTCAACTACGAAGACGAGTTTACCACGATTTCCACCCCTCCCTCCATACCGCAGCAACACATATTTTACACCCCTTTCAGGACGCGCTTTTCGCGCCCCAACTCTCCCTAGACGCGTGACTAATGAGCTCCGAGCTAAAACATATCGCAAATGTCAAAAATATGACGATAGGCTTAATATATATCACGCACGTGCGTTCTGTTCCTCACGTACGTACAAAAATAATTAAAAAAGGGAATGCAACACGAGGACTTCCCAGGAGGTCACCCGTCCTAGTACTACTCTCGCCCAAGCACGCTTAACTTCGGAGTTCTGATGGGATCCGGTGCTTTAGTGCTGGTATGATCGCATCCGACATGTTACCCCCGGCTTCATCCCTTATGCTTCCCACTCCCACATCCGCTACAAAGACGGCCGTACATTCTTACTACCATTACAACCGTCGCCTACTAATGGATAATGCCCTATACTACTTACTCTCTCGCTCAACTACGAAGACGAGTTTACCACGATTTCCACCCCTCCCTCTATACCGCAGCAACACGTATTTTACACCCCTTTCAGAACGCGCTTTTCGCGCCCCAACTCTCCCTAGACGCGTGACTAATGAGCTCCGAGCTAAAACATATCGCAAATGTCAAAAATATGATGACAGGCTTAATGTATATCACGCACGTGCGTTCTGTTCCTCACGTACGTACAAAAATAATTAAAAAAGGGAATGCAACACGAGGACTTCCCAGGAGGTCACCCATCCTAGTACTACTCTCGCCCAAGCATGCTTAACTTCGGAGTTCTGATGGGATCCGGTGCTTTAGTGCTGGTATGATCGCATCCAACATGTTACCCCCGGCTTCATCCCTTATGCTTCCCACTCCCACGTCCGCTACAAAGCCGGATGTACATTCTTACTACCATTACAACCGTCGCCTACTAATGGATAATGCCCTATACTACTTACTCTCTCGCTCAACTACGAAGACGAGTTTACCACGATTTCCACCCCTCCCTCTATACCGCAGCAACACGTATTTTACACCCCTTTCAGAACGCGCTTTTTGCGCCCCAACTCTCCCTAGACGCGTGACTAATGAGCTCCGAGCTAAAACATATCGCAAATGTCAAAAATATGATGACAGTCTTAATATATATCACGCAAGTGCGTTCTGTTCCTCACGTACGTACAAAAATAATTTAAAAAGGGAATGCAACACGAGGACTTCCCAGGAGGTCACCCGTCCTAGTACTACTCTCGCCCAAGCACGCTTAACATCGGAGTTCTGATGGGATCCGGTGCTTTAGTGCTGTTATGATCGCATCCGACATGTTACCCCCGGCTTCATCCCTTATGCTTCCCACTCCCACGTCCGCTACAAAGACGGCCGTACATTCTTACTACCATTACAATCGTCGTCTACTAATGGATAATGCCCTATACTACTTACTCTCTCGCTCAACTACGAAGACGAGTTTACCACGATTTCCACCCCTCCCTCTATACCGCAGCAACACGTATTTTACACCCCTTTCAGAACGCGCTTTTCGCGCCCCAACTCTCCCTAGACGCGTGACTAATGAGCTCCGAGCTAAAACATATCGCAAATGTCAAAAATATGATGACAGGCTGAATATATATCACGCATGTGCGTTCTGTTCCTCACATACATACAAAAACAATTAAAAAAGGGAATGCAACACGAGGACTTCCTAGGAGGTCACCCATCCTAGTACTACTCTCGCCCAAGCACGCTTAACTTCGGAGTTCTGATGGGATCCGGTGCTTTAGTGTTGGTATGATTGCATCCGACATGTTACCCCCGGCTTCATCCCTTATGCTACCCACTCCCACGTCCGTGTCAGGACCCCGACTCAATGCCACATCGATCTAGCATGTAACACCTCATATCACTTTGCGGCCTCACGCACGGTATTCCCACGGGTGTCGCCTTACCTTTGCCCGGGACGTTTGCGCCTTTTGGCACATGTATATGACAGTGTCGCTAGCATCCATATGATAATGAGCCCGGGCTGACATGGCTAGTCGTAAACCCAAAGTGGCACAAACTTACAGGGACAGGCATCCATGACCCAGCATCGAACGTGTCGGTCATCAGCGAGTGAATCCAGGCTGTAGCACTGGGCTAGCAGGACTCCGGTGAACCGGGATGTAGCGGGCTAACAGGACTCCGGTATTCATCGCGTGACATTTCCCCGAAGGGACAGACACAGGAACGAAGAAGGACACATGCCGGCCAGCCTAAGTGTTCCGGAGCAGTAGCAAGCTACCATGGCTCAGTGGAAACACTAGGAGACATTTCCCGGTAAGAGAGGCTACTAAGGATAAACAACTAGATAGCCAGATCCCACACATATCAAGCATTTCAATAACATACACACAATATGCTCGATATGTGCAATACAACATGGCATCACAAAATGACTCTACGACTCAGTAGTTTATTCAATAGGCTCCGAGGAGCGAGACATTACAAACATGGGTCTCATGACCCAACAATCAGAGCATACAAGTCAAAGCACAAGCGGAAGCTATCATGTCTGAGTACAGACATCTATAAATGAAAAAGGCTGAGAAGCCTGACTATCTATCAGATCCTGCCGAGGGCACAAGATCGTAGCTGAGGTATCAAGCTAAACATCGAAGTCCACGTGGAACTACTAGTGAGACTGAAGTCTCTCTGCAAAAACATAAAATAGGCAAACGTGAGTACAAATGTACCCAGCAAGACTTACATCAGATCTATCTACACATGCATCATTATCAACAAAGGGGATGGTGGAGTTTGACTGCAGCAAGCCAGCTTTGACTCGGTGGCTATCCTGAACTACGACTGCAAGTAACTCTTTTGAGGTGGCGCACACGAGTCCACATATTCACCATATCAATACACCACTATGGATCCGCTCCCGTCTCCCTACGAGAACGCCATCCATAGCACTCACGCTTATCTTGCGTATTTTAGAGTATCCACTTTCACTTGTCTATGAACTGATATAAGCAACCCAGAAGTCCTTTACCGTGGACACGGCTATTCGAATAGATGATGTTAACCCTGCAGGGGTGTACTTCTTCATACATGTTTCCACCACTTAGCGTCTGCACACGACATGTGCTCGGCAGACTTCAAGCAAAAGCCGACGTGGGTGTAGACCACGACCTACCTAAACACTCAAGTCTCTAGTCCAGGTTTATCGCCTATTCGGGTTCCATCCATGAGGAGATCCGGCCGGAGTTTCGCTCACAGCCCCAAACGATGTGAACAGGGTTCCGTGACACCAAACGGGCGCCCGGTTTACCCGGCCACGTGCCTACCGCATCACAGCCCACCCCTACGGTCAGCGCTGCGCACGGCCTCCAGCATACTACAAACACCAGAAACTACTTGCAACTCCTGGACAGAGGACAAGGGTGATCAAGAAGCCGAGAGGGTCCATTGGTTTCGGGCCCAATGCGTGGTAGTAGCTGAATCATGGATCACAAACACAGAACTCAGTTCCTGGGGACGGCTGCAATGAGACAACCCACCATGTACTCCTACATGGCCTCTCACCGCTACCTTTACCAAATCGTGTTCACACACTTAGCTCACACACAGTAGGACATGTTCACATACCTCTAGTTCATCCCCGATGAATCAGACCTGACTCAACTCTAAGCAGTAGCAGGCATGACAAACAAACATGAATGAGTAGGCACAACAGGGCTCAAACAACTCCTACTCATGCTAGTGGGTTTCATCTATTTACTGTGGAATGACAGGTCATGCAAAGGATAAAGGGGTTCAGCTACCGCAGCAAGTAACAGATGAATCGATGTTGTCCTAATGCAGTAAAAGAGAGCAGGAGCGAGAGAGTGGGATTTTATCGGAATGAACAAGGGGGTTTTGCTTGCCTGGCACTTCTGAAGATAACATTGAGTCTTCATCAGTGTCAACGATCACATCATCGGTACCACGTCTATCGAGAGGGGACAAATACCGGCAACACAGAAGGGAACACAATCAATGCAATGCACAATATGATGCATGATCATGACATGGCAAAATGAATGTGTTTTGAGCTAATTCAACTAGCAACAGATTAAATGAAGTTGGTTTGAATACAAGATTCAAATTCAAACTCCATATGTGATTATTCAAATGTCATTCACTTCATTTGTCCTAAACAGTAGTGATAAGTTGTTCTAACATGCATGAAAATGGTACAGATGGATTCCTTGAATTTTTCTGATAATTTTTCATATATAAATTATTTAATTTGGAGTTACGGTTGATTTTCTATGAATTTTAGAAGTTTATACAATTCTCTGGATTTTCTGATTTATTTTAAATCCAGAAAATCATTTAATGCGTCAGCATGACATCACCTTGACGTCATCAGGTCAATGGGGCAGATTCAGGTCAAACCTGACCAGTGGGGTCCACTGGTCAGTGACTGGGGCTGCTTGGTGCCGCTGACGGGTGGGCCCAGTCAACGGCCACGTCAGCACGGTCAAAACTGACGCGTGGGGCCACTGCAATTAGACTAAACTAAACAGGAAAAATACTAATCCTAATTAGGCGCAGGGGCCCACATGGCAGTGGCTCATAGGTGATTAGCCCCTAACTAAGTGGCCACATCGGCCCGCCGGAGTTTGGCCGGCGGTGACCACAGAGCACGGCGGGGGCACGCCGGACTTGCGCTAGGGGCATCGGATTCGCGCGCTGAGGGCACCGGGGCGTAGCCCGGGCTCTCCCGCATCTGATGGGGTAGGTAGGAGGCTGCGGGGACGCCGGTGCTCGTCGGAACGGAGCTCGCGGCGGCGCCGGAGTTCGGGTGGTAACGGGCGCGAGGCCCTGGTGGGGTTTTGGACAAGCTGTGCTGCGCATGGGCTTCCTGTGAGCCCCACGAGCTCAAAGCCATGCTCGGACGCGACCGAAACAAGCCATGGCCGCGACGGCAACATGGCCGGCGGCAGCGAGCTTCGGCGGAGGTGGGGAACGGGGCTAGAGCAAGAACGCGAGCAGGAGAGGAGGGGGAATCGATCCATGAGCTCACTGTGGTTGCAGAGCGCGTCTCAGCGGGCTCGGGGCGGCCGGAGTGCAGCGAATCAACGGCGACGATCTCCGGTGGCCGAGGAGGGGAACGGCGACGTGGGCGGCGATGCAGGGCTCCCGGCGTTGCGTAGCTCCATGGAGAGGTCGGGGGCGTCGAGGCGGAGCCTCTGGTCCGGTCAGAGAAGCGAGGGGAGGGCGGTGGCTGCAGCTACGGCGAACGGCGTCGGCGGCTGCGCTCTGCTTCGGGAGAGGGGGCGAGGGAGGCGAGGCAGGGAGAGAGGGAAGAGGTGCACGGGAGAGTGAGGGGGGGTCAGGGGGATCGGGACAGCCTGCGGAAGTCGTCCACGCGGCCAGGGGCTCGTCGGCAAGCAGGAGGTGGCCGCGCGGCCGTGCGCGTGCGAGCACGCAGCTGCTTCGGGGCGAGGGGAGGAAGACGACGGAGGGCTGCAGTGGTGGGCTGGGCCGGCTTCTGCTGGGCTGCACAGTGTTGGGCCTCAGGTAGGCGTCAGGTAAGTTTCTCTGCTCTGTCTTATTTTTACTGTTTTCTATTTTTGTTCTGTTTTATTTAATTGGCACTAAATTTTAATTCAAATAGAATTTGAAAACAGTGCCAAAACTCCCCTGGATATTTTTAAGTCACTTAATGGACTTCTCCACATATAACAAAAATATCTCTGGTCATTTGAAGATATATTCATTATATATTTTGAATATAACTCCAAATTCAAATAAAATATTGATTTAAAATCAGAGCCCAATAATTCCTTAGAAATGTCCCAAAATTTTGGTTTGATTTATAACTCTTGCCAAAATTGTCAGAGCTATTTCTAGGGCATTTTGGATTTACTGATTGCAATTTTAGGGTTTCTTGCCCCTCTTTTATTTAGGGTTTTGAGGCTTCCAATTCCCTCAGTTCAAATTTCAGAATTTAAACATGATGCACACACCAGGCAGCACCAGAAGCTAGGGATGTGACAGTCCGCTACAAAGACGGCCGTACATTCTTACTACCATTACAACCGTCGCCTACTAATGGATAATGCCCTATACTACTTATTCTCTCGCTCAACTACGAAGACGAGTTTACCACGATTTCCACCCCTCCCTCTATAGCGCAGCAACACATATTTTACACCCCTTTCAGGACGCGCTTTTCGCGCCCCAACTCTCCCTAGACGCGTGACTAATGAGCTCCGAGCTAAAACATATCGCAAATGTCAAAAATATGACGACAGGCTTAATATATATCACGCACGTGCGTTCTGTTCCTCACGTACGTACAAAAATAATTAAAAAAGGGAATGCAACACGAGGACTTCCCAGGAGGTCACCCGTCCTAGTACTACTCTCGCCCAAGCACGCTTAACTTCGGAGTTCTGATGGGATCCGGTGCTTTAGTGCTGGTATGATCGCATCCGACATGTTACCCCCGGCTTCATCCCTTATGCTTCCCACTCCCACGTCCGCTACAAAGACGGCCGTACATTCTTACTACCATTAAAACCGTCCCCTACTAATGGATAATGCCCTATACTACTTACTCTCTCGCTCAACTACGAAGACGAGTTTACCACGATTTCCACCCCTCCCTCTATACCGCAGCAACATGTATTTTACACCCCTTTCAGAATGCGCTTTTCGCGCCCTAACTCTCCCTAGACGCGTGACTAATGAGCTCCGAGCTAAAACATATCGCAAATGTCAAAAATATGATGACAGGCTTAATATATATCACGCACGTGCGTTCTGTTCCTCACGTACGTACAAAAACAATTAAAAAAGGGAATGCAACACGAGGACTTCCTAGGAGGTCACCCATCCTAGTACTACTCTCTCCCAAGCACGCTTAACTTCGGAGTTCTGATGGGATCCGGTGCTTTAGTGCTGGTATGATCGCATCCGACATGTTACCCCCGGCTTCATCCCTTATGCTTCCCACTCCCACGTCCGCTACAAAGACAGCCGTACATTCTTACTACCATTACAACCATCGCCTACTAATGGATAATGCCCTATACTACTTATTCTCTCGCTCAACTACGAAGACGAGTTTACCACGATTTCCACCCCTCCCTCTATACCGCAGCAACACATATTTTACACCCCTTTCAGAACGCGCTTTTCGCGCCCCAACTCTCCCTAGACGCGTGACTAATGAGCTCCGAGCTAAAACATATCGCAAATGTCAAAAATATGATGACAGGCTTAATATATATCACGCACGTGCGTTCTGTTCCTCACGTACGTACAAAAATAATTAAAAAAGGGAATGCAACACGAGGACTTCCCAGGAGGTCACCCGTCCTAGTACTACTCTCGCCCAAGCACGCTTAACTTCGGAGTTCTGATGGGATCCGGTGCTTTAGTGCTGGTATGATCGCATCCGACATGTTACCCCCGGCTTCATCCCTTATGCTTCCCACTCCCACGTCCGCTACAAAGCCGGCCGTACATTCTTACTACCATTACATCCGTCGCCTACTAATGGATAA
>NC_057806.1:63513929-63514778 GCF_018294505.1 Triticum aestivum
CTCCGAGCTAAAACATATCGCATCCGACATGTTACCCCCTGCTTCATCCCTTATGCTTCCCACTCCCATGTCCGCTACAAAGACGGCCGTACATTCTTACTACCATTACAACCGTCGCCTACTAATGGATAATGCCCTATACTACTTACTCTCTCGCTCAACTACGAAGACAAGTTTACCACGATTTCCACCCCTCCCTCTATACCGCAGCAACACTTATTTTACACCCCTTTCAGAACGCGCTTTTCGCGCCCCAACTCTCCCTAGACGCGTCACTAATGAGCTCCGAGCTAAAACATATCGCAAATGTCAAAAATATGATGACAGGCTTAATATATATCACGCACGTGCGTTCTGTTCCTCACGTACGTACAAAAATAATTAAAAAAGGGAATGCAACACGAGGACTTCCCAGGAGGTCACCCGTCCTAGTACTACTCTCGCCCAAGCACGCTTAACTTCGGAGTTCTGATGGGATCCGGTGCTTTAGTGCTGGTATGATCGCATCCGACATGTTACCCCCGGCTTCATCCCTTATGCTTCCCACTCCCACGTCCGGTACAAAGCCGGCCGTACATTCTTACTACCATTACATCCGTCGCCTACTAATGGATAATGCCCTATACTACTTACTCTCTCGCTCAACTACGAAGACGAGTTTACCACGATTTCCACCCCTCCCTCTATACCGCAGCAACACGTATTTTACACCCCTTTCAGAACGCGCTTTTCGCGCCCCAACTCTCCCTAGACGCGTGACTAATGAGCTCCGAGCTAAAACATATCGCAAATGTCAAAAATATGATGACAGGCTTAATATATATCACGCACGTGCGTTCTGTTCCTCAC
>NC_057806.1:63514788-63516052 GCF_018294505.1 Triticum aestivum
GTCCGCTACAAAGACGGCCGTACATTCTTACTACCATTACATCCGTCGCCTACTAATGGATAATGCCCTATACTACTTACTCTCTCGCTCAACTACGAAGACAAGTTTACCACGATTTCCACCCCTCCCTCTATACCGCAGCAACACTTATTTTACACCCCTTTCAGAACGCGCTTTTCGCGCCCCAACTCTCCCTAGACGCGTGACTAATGAGCTCCGAGCTAAAACATATCGCAAATGTCAAAAATATGATGACAGGCTTAATATATATCACGCACGTGCGTTCTGTTCCTCACGTACGTACAAAAATAATTAAAAAAGGGAATGCAACACGAGGACTTCCCAGGAGGTCACCCGTCCTAGTACTACTCTCGCCCAAGCACGCTTAACTTCGGAGTTCTGATGGGATCCGGTGCTTTAGTGCTGGTATGATCGCATCCGACATGTTACCCCCGGCTTCATCCCTTATGCTTCCCACTCCCACGTCCGCTACAAAGCCGGCCGTACATTCTTACTACCATTACATCCGTCGCCTACTAATGGATAAAGCGCTATACTACTTACTCTCTCGCTCAACTACGAAGACGAGTTTACCACGATTTCCACCCCTCCCTCTATACCGCAGCAACACGTATTTTACACCCCTTTCAGAACGCGCTTTTCGCGCCCCAACTCTCCCTAGACGCGTGACTAATGAGCTCCGAGCTAAAACATATCGCAAATGTCAAAAATATGATGACAGGCTTAATATATATCACGCACGTGCGTTCTGTTCCTCACGTACGTACAAAAATAATTAAAAAAGGGAATGCAACACGAGGACTTCCCAGGAGGTCACCCGTCCTAGTACTACTCTCGCCCAAGCACGCTTAACTTCGGAGTTCTGATGGGATCCGGTGCTTTAGTGCTGGTATGATCGCTTCCGACATGTTACCCCCGGCTTCATCCCTTATGCTTCCCACTCCCACGTCCGCTACAAAGCCGGCCGTACATTCTTACTACCATTACATCCGTCGCCTACTAATGGATAATGCCCTATACTACTTACTCTCTCGCTCAACTACGAAGACGAGTTTACCACGATTTCCACCCCTCCCTCTATACCGCAGCAACACGTATTTTACACCCCTTTCAGAACGCGCTTTTCGCGCCCCAACTCTCCCTAGACGCGTGACTAATGAGCTCCGAGCTAAAACATATCGCAAATGTCAAAAATATGATGACAGGCTTAATATATATCACGCACGTGCGTTCTGTTCCTCAC
>NC_057806.1:63516062-63516335 GCF_018294505.1 Triticum aestivum
CTCCGAGCTAAAACATATCGCATCCGACATGTTACCCCCTGCTTCATCCCTTATGCTTCCCACTCCCATGTCCGCTACAAAGACGGCCGTACATTCTTACTACCATTACAACCGTCGCCTACTAATGGATAATGCCCTATACTACTTACTCTCTCGCTCAACTACGAAGACAAGTTTACCACGATTTCCACCCCTCCCTCTATACCGCAGCAACACTTATTTTACACCCCTTTCAGAACGCGCTTTTCGCGCCCCAACTCTCCCTAGACGCGT
>NC_057806.1:63516462-63579888 GCF_018294505.1 Triticum aestivum
CTGCTTCATCCCTTATGCTTCCCACTCCCATGTCCGCTACAAAGACGGCCGTACATTCTTACTACCATTACAACTGTCGCCTACTAATGGATAATGCCCTATACTACTTACTCTCTCGCTCAAATACGAAGACAAGTTTACCACAATTTCCACCCCTCCCTCTATACCGCAGCAACACTTATTTTACACCCCTTTCAGAACGCGCTTTTCGCGCCCCAACTCTCCCTAGACGCGTGACTAATGAGCTCCGAGCTAAAACATATCGCAAATGTCAAAAATATGATGACAGGCTTAATATATATCACGCACGTGCGTTCTGTTCCTCACGTACGTACAAAAATAATTAAAAAAGGGAATGCAACACGAGGACTTCCCAGGAGGTCACCCGTCCTAGTACTACTCTCGCCCAAGCACGCTTAACTTCGGAGTTCTGATGGGATCCGGTGCTTTAGTGCTGGTATGATCGCATCCGACATGTTACCCCCGGCTTCATCCCTTATGCTTCCCACTCCCACGTCCGCTACAAAGCCGGCCGTACATTCTTACTACCATTACAACCGTCGCCTACTAATGGATAATGCCCTATACTACTTACTCTCTCGCTCAACTACGAAGACGAGTTTACCACGATTTCCACCCCTCCCTCTATACCGCAGCAACACGTATTTTACACCCCTTTTAGAACGCGCTTTTCGCGCCCCAACTCTCCCTAGACACGTGACTAATGAGCTCCGAGCTAAAACATATTGCAAATGTCAAAAATATGATGACAGGCTTAATATATATCACGCACCTGCGTTCTGTTCCTCACGTACGTACAAAAATAATTAAAAAAGGGAATGCAACACGAGGACTTCCCAGGAGGTCACCCATCCTAGTACTACTCTCGCCTAAGCACGCTTAACTTCGGAGTTCTGATGGGATCCGGTGCTTTAGTGCTGGTATGATCGCATCCGACATGTTACCCCCGGCTTCATCCCTTATGCTTCCCACTCCCACGTCCGCTACAAAGACGGCCGTACATTCTTACTACCATTACAACCGTCGCCTACTAATGGATAATACCCTATACTACTTACTCTCTCGCTCAACTACGAAGACGAGTTTACCACGATTTCCAGCCCTCCCTCTATACCGCAGCAACACGTATTTTACACCCCTTTCAGAACGCTCTTTTCGCGCCCCAACTCTCCCTAGACGCGTGACTAATGAGCTCCGAGCTAAAACATATCGCAAATGTCAAAAATATGATGACAGGCTTAATATAATTAAAAAAGGGAATGCAACACAAGGACCTCCCAGGAGGTTACCCATCCTAGTACTACTCTCGCCCAAGCACGCTTAACTTCGGAGTTCTGATGGGATCCGGTGCTTTAGTGCTGGTATGATCGCATCCGACATGTTACCCCCGGCTTCATCCCTTATGCTTCCCACTCCCACGTCCGCTACAAAGACGGCCGTACATTCTTACTACCATTACAACCGTCGCCTACTAATGGATAATGCCCTATACTACTTACTCTCTCGCTCAACTACGAAGACAAGTTTACCACGATTTCCACCCCTCCCTCTATACCGCAGCAACACTTATTTTACACCCCTTTCAGAACGCGCTTTTCGCGCCCCAACTCTCCCTAGACGCGTGACTAATGAGCTCCGAGCTAAAACATATCGCAAATGTCAAAAATATGATGACAGGCTTAATATATATCACGCACGTGCGTTCTGTTCCTCACGTACGTACACAAATAATTAAAAAGGGGAATGCAACACGAGGACTTCCCAGGAGGTCACCCATCCTAGTACTACTCTCGCCCAAGCACGCTTAACTTCAGAGTTCTGATGGGATCCGGTGCTTTAGTGCTGGTATGATCGCATCCGACATGTTACCCCCGGCTTCATCCCTTATGCTTCCCACTCCCACGTCCGCTACAAAGCCGGCCGTACATTCTTACTACCATTACAACCGTCGCCTACTAATGGATAATGCCCTATACTACTTACTCTCTCGCTCAACTACGAAGACGAGTTTACCACGATTTCCACCCCTCCCTCTATACCGCAGCAACACGTATTTTACACCCCTTTTAGAACGCACTTTTCGCGCCCCAACTCTCCCTAGACGCGTGACTAATGAGCTCCGAGCTAAAACATATTGCAAATGTCAAAAATATGATGACAGGCTTAATATATATCACGCACCTGCGTTCTGTTCCTCACGTACGTACAAAAATAATTAAAAAAGGGAATGCAACACGAGGACTTCCCAGGAGGTCACCCATCCTAGTACTACTCTCGCCCAAGCACGCTTAACTTCGGAGTTCTGATGGGATCCGGTGCTTTAGTGCTGGTATGATCGCATCCGACATGTTACCCCGGCTTCATCCCTTATGCTTCCCACTCCCACGTCCGCTACAAAGACGGCCATACATTCTTACTACCATTACAACCGTCGCCTACTAATGGATAATGCCCTATAATACTTACTCTCTCGCTCAACTACGAAGACGAGTTTACCACGATTTCCAGCCCTCCCTCTATACCGCAGCAACACGTATTTTACACCCCTTTCAGAACGCGCTTTTCGCGCCCCAACTCTCCCTAGACGCGTGACTAATGAGCTCCGAGCTAAAACATATCGCAAATGTCAAAAATATGATGACATGCTTAATATATATCACGCACCTGCGTTCTGTTCCTCACGTACGTACAAAAATAATTAAAAAAGGGAATGCAACACGAGGACTTCCCAAGAGGTCACCCATCCTAGTACTACTCTCCCCCAAGCACGCTTAACTTCGGAGTTCTGATGGGATCCGATGCTTTAGTGCTGGTATGATCGCATCCGACATGTTACCCCCGGCTTCATCCCTTATGCTTCCCACTCCCACGTCCGCTACAAAGACGGCCGTACATTCTTACTACCATTACAACCGTCGCTTACTAATGTATAATGCCCTATACTACTTACTCTCTCGCTCAACTACGAAGACGAGTTTACCACGATTTCCAGCCCTCCCTCTATACCGCAGCAACACGTATTTTACACCCCTTTCAGAACGCGCTTTTCGCGCCCCAACTCTCCCTAGACGCGTGACTAATGAGCTCCGAGCTAAAACATATCGCAAATGTCAAAAATATGATGACAGGCTTAATATAATTAAAAAAGGGAATGCAACACAAGGACCTCCCAGGAGGTTACCCATCCTAGTACTACTCTCGCCCAAGCACGCTTAACTTCGGAGTTCTGATGGGATCCGGTGCTTTAGTGCTGGTATGATCGCATCCGACATGTTACCCCCGGCTTCATCCCTTATGCTTCCCACTCCCACGTCCGCTACAAAGACGGCCGTACATTCTTACTACCATTACAACCGTCGCCTACTAATGGATAATGCCCTATACTACTTACTCTCTCGCTCAACTACGAAGACGAGTTTACCACAATTTTCAGCCCTCCCTCTATACCGCAGCAACACGTATTTTACACCCCTTTCAGAACGCGCTTTTCGCGCCCCAACTCTCCCTAGACGCGTGACTAATGAGCTCCGAGCTAAAACATATCGCAAATGTCAAAAATATGATGACAGGCTTAATATATATCACGCACGTGCGTTCTGTTCCTCATGTACGTACAAAAATAATTAAAAAAGGGAATGCAACACAAGGACTTCCCAGGAGGTCACGCATCCTAGTACTACTCTCGCCCAAGCACGCTTAATTTCGGAGTTCTGATGGGATCCGGTGCTTTAGTGCTGGTATGATCGCATCCGACATGTTGCCCCCGGCTTCATCCCTTATGCTTCCCACTCCCACGTCCGCTACAAAGCCGGCCGTACATTCTTACTACCATTACATCCGTCGCCTACTAATGGATAATGCCCTATACTACTTACTCTCTCGCTCAACTACGAAGACGAGTTTACCACGATTTCCACCCCTCCCTCTATACCGCAGCAACACGTATTTTACACCCCTTTCAGAACGCGCTTTTCGCGCCCCAACTCTCCCTAGACACGTGACTAATGAGCTCCGAGCTAAAACATATTGCAAATGTCAAAAATATGATGACAGGCTTAATATATATCACGCACCTGCGTTCTGTTCCTCACGTATGTACAAAAAAAATTAAAAAAGGGAATGAAACACAAGGACTTCCCAGGAGGTCACCCATCCTAGTACTACTCTCGCCCAAGCACGCTTAACTTCGGAGTTCTGATGGGATCCGGTGCTTTAGTGCTGGTATGATCGCATCCGACATGTTACCCCCGGCTTCATCCCTTATGCTTCCCACTCCCACGTCCGCTACAAAGACGGCCGTACATTCTTACTACCATTACAACCGTCGCCTACTAATGGATAATGCCCTATACTACTTACTCTCTCGCTCAACTATGAAGACGAGTTTACCACGATTTCCAGCCCTCCCTCTATACCGCAGCAACACGTATTTTACACCCCTTTCAGAACGCGCTTTTCGCGCCCCAACTCTCCCTAGACGCGTGACTAATGAGCTCTGAGCTAAGACATATCGCAAATGTCAAAAATATGATGACAGGATTAATATAATTAAAAAAGGGAATGCAACACAAGGAATTCCCAGGAGGTCACCCATCCTAGTACTACTCTCGCCCAAGCACGCTTAACTTCGGAGTTCTGATGGGATCCGGTGCTTTAGTGCTGGTATGATCGCATCCGACATGTTACCCCCGGCTTCATCCCTTATGCTTCCCACTCCCACGTCCGCTACAAAGACGGCCGTACATTCTTACTACCATTACAACCGTCGCCTACTAATGGATAATGCCCTATACTACTTACTCTCTCGCTCAACTACGAAGACGAGTTTACCACAATTTCCAGCCCTCCCTCTATACCGCAGCAACACGTATTTTACACCCCTTTCAGAACGCGCTTTTCGCGCCCCAACTCTCCCTAGGCGCCTGACTAATGAGCTCCGAGCTAAAACATATCGCAAATGTCAAAAATATGATGACAGGCTTAATATATATCATGCACGTGCGTTCTGTTCCTCACGTACGTACAAAAATAATTAAAAAAGGGAATGCAACACGAGGACTTCCCAGGAGGTCACCCATCCTAGTACTACTCTCGCCCAAGCACACTTAACTTCGGAGTTCTGATGGGATCTGGTGCTTTAGTGCTGGTATGATCGCATCGGACATATTGCCCCCGGCTTCATCCCTTATGCTTCCCACTCCCACGTCCGCTACAAAGCCGGCCGTACATTCTTACTACCATTACAACCGTCGCCTACTAATGGATAATGCCCTATACTACTTACTCTCTCGCTCAACTACGAAGACGAGTTTACCACGATTTCCACCCCTCCCTCTATACCGCAGCAACACGTATTTTACACCCCTTTCAGAACGCGCTTTTCGCGCCCCAACTCTCCCTAGACGCGTGACTAATGAGCTCCGAGCTAAAACATATCGCAAATGTCAAAAATATGATGACAGGCTTAATATATATCACGCACGTGCATTCTGTTCCTCACGTACGTACAAAAATAATTAAAAAAGGGAATGCAACACGAGGACTTCCCAGGAGGTCACCCATCCTAGTACTACTCTCACCCAAGCACGCTTAACTTCGGAGTTCTGATGGGATCCGGTGCTTTAGTGCTGGTATGATCGCATCCGACATGTTACCCCCGGCTTCATCCCTTATGCTTCCCACTCCCACGTCCGCTACAAAGACGGCCGTACATTCTTACTACCATTACAACCGTCGCCTACTAATGGATAATGCCCTATACTACTTACTCTCTCGCTCAACTGCGAAGATGAGTTTACCACGATTTCCAACCCTCCCTCTATACCGCGGCAACACGTATTTTACACCCCTTTCAGAACGCGCTTTTCGCGCCCCAACTCTCCCTAGACGCGTGACTAATGAGCTCCGAGCTAAAACATATCGCAAATGTCAAAAATATGATGACAGGCTTAATATATATCACGCACGTGCGTTCTGTTCCTCACGTACGTACAAAAATAATTAAAAAAGGGAATGCAACACGAGGACTTCCCAGGAGGTCACCCATCCTAGTACTACTCTCGCCCAAGCACGCTTAACTTCGGAGTTCTCATGGGATCCGGTGCTTTAGTGCTAGTATGATCGCATCCGACATGTTACCCCGGCTTCATCCCTTATGCTTCCCACTCCCACGTCCGCTCCAAAGACGACCGTACATTCTTACTACCATTACAACCGTCGCCTACTAATGGATAATGCCCTATACTACATACTGGCTCGCTCAACTACAAAGACGAGTTTACCACGATTTCCACCCCTCCCTCTGTACCGCAGCAACACGTATTTTACACCCCTTTGAGAACGCGCTTTTCGCGCCCCAACTCTCCCTAGACGCGTGACTAATGAGCTCCGAGCTAAAACATATCGCAAATGTCAAAAATATGATGACAGGCTTAATATATATCACGCACGTGCGGTCTGTTCCTCACGTACGTACAAAAATAATTAAAAAAGGGAATGCAACACGAGGACTTCCCAGGAGGTCACCCATCCTAGTACTACTCTCGCCCAAGCACGCTTAACTTCGGAGTTCTGATGGGATCCGGTGCTTTAGTGCTGGTATGATCGCAACCGACATGTTACCCCGGCTTCATCACTTATGCTTCCCACTCCCACGTCCGCTACAAAGCCGGCCGTACATTCTTACTACCATTACAACCGTCGCCTACTAATGGATAATGCCCTATACTACTTACTCTCTCGCTCAACTACGAAGACGAGTTTACCACGATTTCCACCCCTCCCTCTATACCGCAGCAACACGTATTTTACACCCCTTTCAGAACACGCTTTTCGCGCCCCAACTCTTCCTAGACGCGTGACTAATGAGCTCCGAGCTAAAACATATTGCAAATGTCAAAAATACGATGACAGGCTTAATATATATCACGCACGTGCGTTCTGTTCCTCACGTACGTACAAAAATAATTAAAAAAGGGAATGCAACACGAGGACTTCCCAGGAGGTCACCCATCCTAGTACTACTCTCGCCCAAGCACGCTTAACTTCGGAGTTCTGATGGGATCCGGTGCTTTAGTGCTGGTATGATCGCAACCGACATGTTACCCCGGCTTCATCACTTATGCTTCCCACTCCCACGTCCGCTACAAAGCCGGCCGTACATTCTTACTACCATTACAACCGTCGCCTACAAATGGATAATGCCCTATACTACTTACTCTCTCGCTCAACTACGAAGACGAGTTTACCACGATTTCCAGCCCTCCCTCTATACCGCAGAAACACGTATTTTACACCCCTTTCAGAACGCGCTTTTCGCGCCCCAACTCTCCCTAGACGCGTGACTAATGAGCTCCGAGCTAAAACATATCGCAAATGTCAAAAATATGATGACAGGCTTAATATATATCACGCACATGCGTTCTGTTCCTCACGTACGTACAAAAATAATTAAAAAAGGGAATGCAACACGAGGACTTCCCAGGAGGTCACCCATCCTAGTACTACTCTCGCCCAAGCACGCTTAACTTCGAAGTTCTGATGGGATCCGGTGCTTTAGTGCTGGTATGATCGCATCCGACATGTTGCCCCCGGCTTCATCCCTTATGCTTCCCACTCCCACGTCCTCTACAAAGCCGGCCGTACATTCTTACTACCATTACAACCGTCGCCTACTAATGGATAATGCCCTATACTACTTACTCTCTCGCTCAACTACGAAGACGAGTTTACCACGATTTCCAGCCCTCCCTCTATACCGCAGAAACACGTATTTTACACCCCTTTCAGAACGCGCTTTTCGCGCCCCAACTCTCCCTAGACGCGTGACTAATGAGCTCCGAGCTAAAACATATCGCAAATGTCAAAAATATGATGACAGGCTTAATATATATCACGCACGTGCGTTCTGTTCCTCACGTACGTACAAAAATAATTAAAAAAGGGAATGCAACACGAGGACTTCCAAGGAGGTCACCCATCCTAGTACTACTCTCGCCCAAGCACGCTTAACTTCGGAGTTCTGATGGGATCCGGTGCTTTAGTGCTGGTATGATCGCATCCGACCTGTTGCCCCCGGCTTCATCCCTTATGCTTCCCAATCCCACGTCGTCTACAAAGCCGGCCGTACATTCTTACTACCATTACAACCGTCGCCTACTAATGGATAATGCCCTATACTACTTACTCTCTCGCTCAACAACGAAGACGAGTTTACCACGATTTCCACCCCTCCCTCTATACCGCAGCAACACGTATTTTACACCCCTTTCAGAACGCACTTTTCGCGCCCCAACTCTCCCTAGACGCGTGACTAATGAGCTCCGAGCTAAAACATATCGCAAATGTCAAAAATATGATGACAGGCTTAATATATATCACGCACGTGCGTTCTGTTCCTCACGTACGTACAAAAATAATTAAAAAAGGGAATGCAACACGAGGACTTCCCAGGAGGTCACCCATCCTAGTACTACTCTCGCCCAAGCACGCTTAACTTCGAAGTTCTGATGGGATCCGATGCTTTAGTGCAGGTATGATCGCATCCGACCTGTTGCCCCCGGCTTCATCCCTTATGCTTCCCACTCCCACGTCCTCTAAAAAGCCGGCCGTACATTCATACTACCATTACAACCATCGCCTAATAATGGATAATGCCCTATACTACTTACTCTCTCGCTCAACAACGAAGACGAGTTACCACGATTTCCACCCCTCCCTCTATACCGCAGCAACACGTATTTTACACCCTTTTCAGAACGCGCTTTTCGCGCCCCAACTCTTCCTAGACGCGTGACTAATGAGCTCCGAGCTAAAACATATCGCAAATGTCAAAAATATGATGACAAGCTTAATATATATCACGCACGTGCGTTCTGTTCCTCACGTACGTACAAAAATAATTAAAAAAGGGAATGCAACACGAGGACTTCCCAAGAGGTCACCCATCCTAGTACTACTCTCCCCCAAGCACGCTTAACTTCGGAGTTTTGATGGGATCCGGTGCTTTAGTGCTGGTATGATCGCATCCGACATGTTACCCCCGGCTTCATCCCTTATGCTTCCCACTCCCACGTACGCTACAAAGCCGGCCGTACATTCTTACTACCATTACAACCGTCGCCTACTAATGGATAATGCCCTATACTACTTACTCTGTCGCTCAACTACGAAGACGAGTTTACCACGATTTCCACCCCTCCCTCTATACCGCAGCAACACGTATTTTACACCCCTTTCAGAACGCGCTTTTCGCGCCCCAACTCTCCCTAGACGCGTGACTAATGAGCTCCGAGCTAAAACATATTGCAAATGTCAAAAATATGATGACAGGCTTAATATATATCACGCACGTGCGTTCTGTTCCTCACGTACGTACAAAAATAATTAAAAAAGGGAATGCAACACGAGGACTTCCCAGGAGGTCACCCATCCTAGTACTACTCTCGCCCAAGCACGCTTAACTTCGGAGTTCTGATGGGATCCGGTGCTTTAGTGCTGGTATGATCGCATCCGACATGTTGCCCCCGGCTTCATCCCTTATGCTTCCCACTCCCACGTCCGCTACAAAGACGGCCGTACATTCTTACTACCATTACAACCGTCGCCTGGTAATGGATAATGCCCTATACTACTTACTCTCTCGCTCAACTACGAAGACGAGTTTACCACGATTTCCAGCCCTCCCTCTATACCGCAGAAACACGTATTTTACACCCCTTTCAGAACGCGCTTTTCGCGCCCCAACTCTCCCTAGACGCGTGACTAATGAGCTCCGAGCTAAAACATATCGCAAATGTCAAAAATATGATGACAGGCTTAATATATATCACGCACGTGCGTTCTGTTCCTCACGTACGTACAAAAATAATTAAAAAAGGGAATGCAACACGAGGACTTCCCAGGAGGTCACCCATCCTAGTACTACTCTCGCCCAAGCACGCTTAACTTCGGAGTTATGATGGGATCCGGTGCTTTAGTGCTGGTATGATCGCATCCGACCTGTTGCCCCCGGCTTCATCCCTTATGCTTCCCACTCCCACGTCCTCTACAAAGCCGGCCGTACATTCTTACTACCATTACAACCGTCGCCTACTAATGGATAATGCCCTATACTACTTACTCTCTCGCTCAACAACGAAGACGAGTTTACCACGATTTCCACCCCTCCCTCTATACCGCAGCAACACGTATTTTACACCCCTTTCAGAACGCGCTTTTCGCGCCCCAACTCTCCCTAGACGCGTGACTAATGAGCTCCGAGCTAAAACATATCGCAAATGTCAAAAATATGATGACAGGCTTAATATATATCACGCACGTGTGTTCTGTTCCTCACGTACGTACAAAAATAATTAAAAAAGGGAATGCAACACGAGGACTTCCCAGGAGGTCACCCATCCTAGTACTACTCTCGCCCAAGCACGCTTAACTTCGGAGTTCTGATGGGATCCGGTGCTTTAGTGCTGGTATGATCGCATCCGACATGTTGCCCCCGGCTTCATCCCTTATGCTTCCCACTCCCACGTCCTCTACAAAGCCGGCCGTACATTCTTACTACCATTACAACCGTCGCCTACTAATGGATAATGCCCTATACTACTTACTCTCTGGCTCAACTACGAAGACGAGTTTACCACGATTTCCAGCCCTCCCTCTATACCGCAGAAACACATATTTTACACCGCTTTCAGAACGCGCTTTTCGCGCCCCAACTCTCCCTAGACGCGTGACTAATGAGCTCCGAGCTAAAACATATCGCAAATGTCAAAAATATGATGACAGGCTTAATATATATCACCCACGTGCGTTCTGTTCCTCACGTACGTACAAAAATAATTAAAAAAGGGAATGCAACACGAGGACTTCCCAGGAGGTCACCCATCCTAGTACTACTCTCACCCAAGCACGCTTAACTTCGAAGTTCTGATTGGATCCGGTGCTTTAGTGCTGGTATGATCGCATCCGACCTGTTGCCCCCGGCTTCATCCCTTATGCTTCCCACTCCCACGTCCTCTACAAAGCCGGCCGTACATTCATACTACCATTACAACCGTCGCCTAATAATGGATAATGCCCTATACTACTTACTCTCTCGCTCAACAACGAAGACGAGTTACCACGATTTCCACCCCTCCCTCTATACCGCAGCAACACGTATTTTACACCCTTTTCAGAACGCGCTTTTCGCGCCCCAACTCTTCCTAGACGCGTGACTAATGAGCTCCGAGCTAAAACATATCGCAAATGTCAAAAATATGATGACAGGCTTAATATATATCACGCACGTGCGTTCTGTTCCTCACGTACGTACAAAAATAATTAAAAAAGGGAATGCAACACGAGGACTTCCCAGGAGGTCACCCATCCTAGTACTACTCTCGCCCAAGCACGCTTAACTTCGGAGTTCTGATGGGATCCGGTGCTTTAGTGCTGGTATGATCGCATCCAACATGTTACCCCCGGCTTCATCCCTTATGCTTCCCACTCCCACGTACGCTACAAAGCCGGCCGTACATTCTTACTACCATTACAACCGTCGCCTACTAATGGATAATGCCCTATACTACTTACTCTCTCGCTCAACTACGAAGACGAGTTTACCACGATTTCTACCCCTCCCTCTATACCGCAGCAACCCGTATTTTACACCCCTTTCAGAACGCGCTTTTCGCGCCCCAACTCTCCCTAGACGCGTGACTAATGAGCTCCGAGCTAAAACATATTGCAAATGTCAAAAATATGATGACAGGCTTAATATATATCACGCACGTGCGTTCTGTTCCTCACGTACGTACAAAAATAATTAAAAAAGGGAATGCAACACGAGGACTTCCCGGGAGGTCACCCATCCTAGTACTACTCTCGCCCAAGCACGCTTAACTTCGGAGTTCTGATGGGATCCGGTGCTTTAGTGCTGGTATGATCACATCCGACATGTTGCCCCCGGCTTCATCCCTTATGCTTCCCACTCCCACGTCCGCTACAAAGACGGCCGTACATTCTTACTACCATTACAACCGTCGCCTGCTAATGGATAATGCCCTATACTACTTACTCTCTCGCTCAACTACGAAGACGAGTTTACCACGATTTCCAGCCCTCCCTCTATACCGCAGAAACACGTATTTTACACCCCTTTCAGAACGCGCTTTTCGCGCCCCAACTCTCCCTAGACGCGTGACTAATGAGCTCCGAGCTAAAACATATCGCAAATGTCAAAAATATGATGACAGGCTTAATATATATCACGCACGTGTGTTCTGTTCCTCACGTACGTACAAAAATAATTAAAAAAGGGAATGCAACACGAGGACTTCCCAGGAGGTCACCCATCCTAGTACTACTCTCGCCCAAGCACGCTTAACTTCGGAGTTCTGATGGGATCCGGTGCTTTAGTGCTGGTATGATCGCATCCGACATGTTGCCCCCGGCTTCATCCCTTATGCTTCCCACTCCCACGTCCTCTACAAAGCCGGCCGTACATTCTTACTACCATTACAACCGTCGCCTACTAATGGATAATGCCCTATACTACTTACTCTCTCGCTCAACTACGAAGACGAGTTTACCACGATTTCCAGCCCTCCCTCTATACCGCAGAAACACGTATTTTACACCCCTTTCAGAACGCGCTTTTCGCGCCCCAACTCTCCCTAGACGCGTGACTAATGAGCTCCGAGCTAAAACATATCGCAAATGTCAAAAATATGATGACAGGCTTAATATATATCACCCACGTGCGTTCTGTTCCTCACGTACGTACAAAAATAATTAAAAAAGGGAATGCAACACGAGGACTTCCCAGGAGGTCACCCATCCTAGTACTACTCTCACCCAAGCACGCTTAACTTCGAAGTTCTGATTGGATCCGGTGCTTTAGTGCTGGTATGATCGCATCCGACCTGTTGCCCCCGGCTTCATCCCTTATGCTTCCCACTCCCACGTCCTCTACAAAGCCGGCCGTACATTCATACTACCATTACAACCGTCGCCTAATAATGGATAATGCCCTATACTACTTACTCTCTCGCTCAACAACGAAGACGAGTTACCACGATTTCCACCCCTCCCTCTATACCGCAGCAACACGTATTTTACACCCTTTTCAGAACGCGCTTTTCGCGCCCCAACTCTTCCTAGACGCGTGACTAATGAGCTCCGAGCTAAAACATATCGCAAATGTCAAAAATATGATGACAGGCTTAATATATATCACGCACGTGCGTTCTGTTCCTCACGTACGTACAAAAATAATTAAAAAAGGGAATGCAACACGAGGACTTCCCAGGAGGTCACCCATCCTAGTACTACTCTCGCCCAAGCACGCTTAACTTCGGAGTTCTGATGGGATCCGGTGCTTTAGTGCTGGTATGATCGCATCCGACCTGTTGCCCCCGGCTTCATCCCTTATGCTTCCCACTCCCACGTCCTCTACAAAGCCGGCCGTACATTCAGACTACCATTACAACCGTCGCCTACTAATGGATAATGCCCTATACTACTTACTCTCTCGCTCAACAACGAAGACGAGTTTACCATGATTTCCACCCCTCCCTCTATACCGCAGCAACACGTATTTTACACCCTTTTCAGAACGCGCTTTTCGCGCCCCAACTCTCCCTAGACGCGTGACTAATGAGCTCCGAGCTAAAACATATCGCAAATGTCAAAAATATGATGACAGGCTTAATATATCTCACGCACGTGCGTTCTGTTCCTCACGTACGTACAAAAATAATTAAAAAAGAGAATGCAACACGAGGACTTCCCAGGAGGTCACCCATCCTAGTACTACTCTCGCCCAAGCACGCTTAACTTCGGAGTTCTGATGGGATCTGGTGCTTTAGTGCTGGTATGATCGCATCCGACCTGTTGCCCCCGGCTTCATCCCTTATGCTTCCCACTCCCACGTCCTCTACAAAGCCGGCCGTACATTCATACTACCATTACAACCGTCGCCTAATAATGGATAATGCCCTATACTACTTACTCTCTCGCTCAACAACGAAGACGAGTTACCACGATTTCCACCCCTCCCTCTATACCGCAGCAACACGTATTTTACACACTTTTCAGAACGCGCTTTTCGCGCCCCAACTCTTCCTAGACGCGTGACTAATGAGCTCCGAGCTAAAACATATCGCAAATGTCAAAAATATGATGACAGGCTTAATATATATCACGCACGTGCGTTCTGTTCCTCACGTACGTACAAAAATAATTAAAAAAGGGAATGCAACACGAGGACTTCCCAGGAGGTCACCCATCCTAGTACTACTCTCGCCCAAGCACGCTTAACTTCGGAGTTCTGATGGGATCCGGTGCTTTAGTGCTGGTATGATCGCATCCAACATGTTACCCCCGGCTTCATCCCTTATGCTTCCCACTCCCACGTACGCTACAAAGCCGGCCGTACATTCTTACTACCATTACAACCGTCGCCTACTAATGGATAATGCCCTATACTACTTACTCTCTCGCTCAACTACAAAGACGAGTTTACCACGATTTCTACCCCTCCCTCTATACCGCAGCAACACGTATTTTACACCCCTTTCAGAACGCGCTTTTCGCGCCCCAACTCTCCCTAGACGCGTGACTAATGAGCTCCGAGCTAAAACATATTGCAAATGTCAAAAATATGATGACAGGCTTAATATATATCACGCACGTGCGTTCTGTTCCTCACGTACGTACAAAAATAATTAAAAAAGGGAATGCAACACGAGGACTTCCCGGGAGGTCACCCATCCTAGTACTACTCTCGCCCAAGCACGCTTAACTTCGAAGTTCTGATGGGATCCGGTGCTTTAGTGCTGGTATGATCGCATCCGACATGTTGCCCCCGGCTTCATCCCTTATGCTTCCCACTCCCACGTCCTCTACAAAGCCGGCCGTACATTCTTACTACCATTACAACCGTCGCCTACTAATGGATAATGCCCTATACTACTTACTCTCTCGCTCAACTACGAAGACGAGTTTACCACGATTTCCACCCCTCCCTCTATACCGCAGCAACACGTATTTTACACCCCTTTCAAAATGCGCTTTTCGCGCCCCAACTCTCCCTAGACGCGTGACTAATGAGCTCCGAGCTAAAACATATCGCAAATGTCAAAAATATGATGACAGGCTTAATATATATCACGCACGTGCATTCTGTTCCTCACGTACGTACAAAAATAATTAAAAAAGGGAATGCAACACGAGGACTTCCCAGGAGGTCACCCATCCTAGTACTACTCTCGCCCAAGCACGCTTAACTTCGGAGTTCTGATGGGATCCGGTGCTTTAGTGCTGGTATGATCGCATCCGACCTGTTGCCCCCGGCTTCATCCCTTATGCTTCCCACTCCCACGTCCTCTACAAAGCCGGCCGTACATTCAGACTACCATTACAACCGTCGCCTACTAATGGATAATGCCCTATACTACTTACTCTCTCGCTCAACAACGAAGACGAGTTTACCATGATT
The DNA here is from genome assembly GCF_018294505.1 of Triticum aestivum. Lineage (NCBI taxonomy): Eukaryota > Viridiplantae > Streptophyta > Magnoliopsida > Poales > Poaceae > Triticum > Triticum aestivum. The sequence goes on from NC_057806.1 coordinate 63,531,962, forward strand.
TCCACCCCTCCCTCTATACCGCAGCAACACGTATTTTACACCCTTTTCAGAACGCGCTTTTCGCGCCCCAACTCTCCCTAGACGCGTGACTAATGAGCTCCGAGCTAAAACATATCGCAAATGTCAAAATATGATGACAGGCTTAATATATCTCACGCACGTGCGTTCTGTTCCTCACGTACGTACAAAAATAATTAAAAAAGAGAATGCAACACGAGGACTTCCCAGGAGGTCACCCATCCTAGTACTACTCTCGCCCAAGCACGCTTAACTTCGGAGTTCTGATGGGATCTGGTGCTTTAGTGCTGGTATGATCGCATCCAACATGTTGCCCCCGGCTTCATCCCATATGCTTCCCACTCCCACGTCCGCTACAAAGACGGCCGTACATTCTTACTACCATTACAACCGTCGCCTACTAATGGATAATGCCCTATACTACTTACTGTCTCGCTCAACTACGAAGAAGAGTTTACCACGATTTCCACCCCTCCCTCTATACCGCAGCAACACGTATTTTACACCCCTTTCAGAACACGCTTTTCGCGCCCCAACTCTCCCTAGACGCGTGACTAATGAGCTCCGAGCTAAAACATATCGCAAATGTCAAAAATATGATGACAGGCTTAATATATATCACGCACGTGCATTCTGTTCCTCACATACGTACAAAAATAATTAAAAAAGGGAATGCAACACGAGGACTTCCCAGGAGGTCACCCATCCTAGTACTACTCTCGCCCAAGCACACTTAACTTCAGAGTTCTGATGGTATCCGGTGCTTTAGTGTTGGTATGATCGCATCCGACATGTTACCCCCGGCTTCATCCCTTATGCTTCCCACTCCCACGTCCGCTACAAAGCCGACCGTACATTCTTACTACCATTACAACCGTCGCCTACTAATGGATAATGCCCTATACTACTTACTGTCTCGCTCAACTACGAAGACGAGTTTACCACGATTTCCACCCCTCCCTCTATACCGCAGCAACACGTATTTTACACCCCTTTCAGAACGCCCTTTTCGCGCCCCAACTCTCCCTAGACGCGTGACTAATGAGCTCCGAGCTAAAACATATCGCAAATGTCAAAAATATGATGACAGGCTTAATATATATCACGCACGTGCGTTCTGTTCCTCACGTACGTACAAAAATAATTAAAAAGGGGAATGCAACACGAGGACTTCCCAGGAGGTCAACCATCCTAGTACTACTCTCGCCCAAGCACGCTTAACTTCGGAGTTCTGATGGGATCCGGTGCTTTAGTGCTGGTATGATCGCATCCGACATGTTGCCCCCGGCTTCATCCCTTATGCTTCCCACTCCCACGCCCGCTACAAAGACGGCCGTACATTCTTCCTATCATTACAACCGTCGCCTACTAATGGATAATGCCCTATACTACTTACTGTCTCGCTCAACTACGAAGACGAGTTTACCACGATTTCCACGCCTCCCTCTATACCGCAGCAACACGTATTTTACGACCCTTTCAGAACGCGCTTTTCGCGCCCCAACTATCCCTAGACGCGTGACTAATGAGCTCCGAGCTAAAACATATCGCAAATGTCAAAAATATGATGACAGGCTTAATATATATCACGCACGTGCGTTCTTACTGTCTCGCTCAACTACGAAGACGAGTTTACCACGATTTCCACCCGTCCCTCTATACCGCAGCAACTCGTATTTTACGCCCCTTTCAGAACGCACTTTTCGCGCCCCAACTCTCCCTAGACGCGTGACTAATGAGCTCCGAGCTAAAACATATCGCAAATGTCAAAAATATGATGACAGGCTTAATATATATCACGCACGTGCGTTCTGTTCCTCATGTACGTACAATAATAATTAAAAAAGGGAATGCAACACGAGGACTTCCCAGGAGGTCACCCATCCTAGTACTACTCTCGCCCAAGCACGCTTAACTTCGGAGTTCTGATGGGATCCGGTGCTTTAGTGCTGGTATGATCGCATCCGACATGTTAACCCCGGCTTCATCCCTTATGCTTCCCACTCCCACGTCCGCTACAAAGACGGCCGTAAATTTTACTACCATTACAACCGTCGCCTACTAATGGATAATGCCCTATACTACTTACTGTCTCGCTCAACTACGAAGACGAGTTTACCACGATTTCCACCCCTCCCTCTATACTGCAGCAACACTTATTTTACACCCCTTTCAGAACGCGCTTTTCGCGCCCCAACTCTCCCTAGACGCGTGACTAATGAGCTCCGAGCTAAAACATATCGCAAATGTCAAAAATATGATGACAGGCTTAATATATATCACGCACGTGCGTTCTATTCCTCACGTACGTACAAAAATAATTAAAAAAGGGAATGCAACACGAGGACTTCCCAGGAGGTCACCCATACTAGTACTACTCTCGCCCAAGCACACTTAACTACGGAGTTCTGATGGGATCCGGTGCTTTAGTGCTGGTATGATCGCATCCGACATGTTACCCCCGGCTTCATCCCTTATGCTTCCCACTCCCACGTCCGCTACAAAGACGGCCGTACATTCTTACTACCATTACAACCGTCGCCTACTAATGTATAATGCCCTATACTACTTACTCTCTCGCTCAACTACGAAGACGAGTTTACCACGATTTCCACCCCTCCCTCTACACCGCAGCAACACGTATTTTACACCCCTTTCAGAACGCGCTTTTCGCGCCCCAACTCTCCCTAGACGCGTGACTAATGAGCTCCGAGCTAAAACATATCGCAAATGTCAAAAATATGATGACAGGCTTAATATATATCACGCACGTGCGTTCTGTTCCTCACGTACGTACAAAAATAATTAAAAAAGGGAATGCAACAGGAGGACTTCCCAGGAGGTCACCCATCCTAGTACTACTCTCGCCCAAGCACGCTTAACTTCGGAGTTCTGATGGGATCCAGTGCTTTAGTGCTATATGATCGCATCCGACATGTTACCCCGGCTTCATCCCTTATGCTTCCCACTCCCACGTCCGCTACAAAGACGGCCGTACATTCTTACTACCATTACAACCGTCGCCTACTAATGGATAATGCCCTATACTACTTACTCTCTCGCTCAACTACGAAGACGAGTTTACCACGATTTCCACCCCTCCCTCTATACCGCAGCAACACGTATTTTACACCCCTTTCAGAACGCGCTTTTCGCGCCCCAACTCTCCCTAGACGCGTGACTAATGAACTCAGAGCTAAAACATATCGCAAATGTCAAAAATATGATGACATGCTTAATATATATCACGCACGTGCGTTCTGTTCCTCACGTACGTACAAAAATAATTAAAAAAGGGAATGCAACACGAGGACTTCCCAGGAGGTCACCCATCCTAGTACTACTCTCGCCCAAGCACGCTTAACTTCGGAGTTTTGATGGGATCCGGTGCTTTAGTGCTGGTATGATCGCATCCGACATGTTACCCCGGCTTCATCCCTTATGCTTCCCACTCCCACGTCCGCTACAAAGACGGCCGTACATTCTTACTACCGTTACAACCGTCGCCTACTAATGGATAATGCCCTATACTACTTACTCTCTCGCTCAACTACGATGACGAGTTTACCAAGATTTCCACCCCTCCCTCTATACCGCAGCAACACGTATTTTACACCGCTTTCAGAACGCGCTTTTCGCGCCCCAACTTTCCCTAGACGCGTGACTAATGAGCTCCGAGCTAAAACATATCGCAAATGTCAAAAATATAATGACAGGCTTAATATATATCACGCACGTGCGTTCTGTTCCTCACGTACGTACAAAAATAATTAAAAAAGGGAATGCAACACGAGGACTTCCCAGGAGGTCACCCATCCTAGTACTACTCTCACCCAAGCACGCTTAACTTCGGAGTTCTGATGGGATCCGGTGCTTTAGTGCTGGTATGATCGCATACGACATGTTACCCCCGGCTTCATCCCTTATGCTTCCCACTCCCACGTCCGCTACAAAGACGGCCGTACATTCTTACTACCATTACAACCGTCGCCTACTAATGGATAATGCCCTATACTACTTACTCTCTCGCTCAACTACGAAGACGAGTTTACCACGATTTCCACCCCTCCCTCTATACCGCAGCAACACGTATTTTACACCCCTTTCAGAATGCGCTTTTCGCGCCCCAACTCTCCCTAGACGCGTGACTAATGAGCTCCGAGCTAAAACATATCGCAAATGTCAAAAATATGATGACAGGCTTAATATATATCACGCACGTGCGTTCTGTTCCTCACATACGTACAAAAATAATTAAAAAAGGGAATGCAACAGGAGGACTTCCCAGGAGGTCACCCATCCTAGTACTACTCTCGCCCAAGCACGCTTAACTTCAGAGTTCTGATGGGATCCGGTGCTTTAGTGCTATATGATCGCATCCGACATGTTACCCCGGCTTCATCCCTTATGCTTCCCACTCCCACGTCCGCTACAAAGACGGCCGTACATTCTTACTACCATTACAACCGTCGCCTACTAATGGATAATGCCCTATACTACTTACTCTCTCGCTCAACTACGAAGACGAGTTTACCACGATTTCCACCCCTCCCTCTATACCGCAGCAACACGTATTTTACACCCCTTTCAGAACGCGCTTTTCACGCCCCAACTCTCCCTAGACGCGTGACTAATGAGCTCCGAGCTAAAACATATCGCAAATGTCAAAACTATGATGACAGGCTTAATATATATCACGCACGTGCGTTCTGTTCCTCACGTACATACAAAAATAATTAAAAAAGGGAATGCAACAGGAGGACTTCCCAGGAGGTCACCCATCCTAGTACTACTCTCGCCCAAGCACGCTTAACTTCGGAGTTCTGATGGGATCCGGTGCTTTAGTGCTGGTATGATCGCATCCGACATGTTACCCCGGCTTCATCCCTTATGCTTCCCACTCCCACGTCCGCTACAAAGACGGCCGTACATTCTTACTATCATTACAACCGTCGCCTACTAATGGATAATGCCCTATACTACTTACTCTCTCGCTCAACTACGAAGACGAGTTTACCACGATTTCCACCCCTCCCTCTATACCGCAGCAACACGTATTTTACACCCCTTTCAGAACGCGCTTTTCGCGCCCCAACTCTCCCTAGACGCGTGACTAATGAGCTCCGAGCTAAAACATATCGCAAATGTCAAAAATATGATGACAGGCTTAATATATATCACGCACGTGCGTTCTGTTCCTCACGTACGTACAAAAATAATTAAAAAAGGGAATGCAACACGAGGACTTCCCAAGAGGTCACCCATCCTAGTACTACTCTCGCCCAAGCACGCTTAACTTCGGAGTTCTGATGGGATCCGGTGCTTTAGTGCTGGTATGATCGCATCCGACATGTTACCCCCGGCTTCATCCCTTATGCTTCCCACTCCCACGTCCGCTACAAAGACGGCCGTACATTCTTACTACCATTACAACCGTCGCCTACTAATGGATAATGCCCTATACTACTTACTCTCTCGCTCAACTACGTAGACGAGTTTACCACAATTTCCACCCCTCCCTCTATACCGCAGCAACACGTATTTTACACCCCTTTCAGAACGCGCTTTTCGCGCCCCAACTCTCCCTAGACGCGTGACTAATGAGCTCCGAGCTAAAACATATCGCAAATGTCAAAAATATGATGACAGGCTTAATATATATCACGCACGTGCGTTCTGTTCCTCACGTACGTACAAAAATAATTAAAAAAGGGAATGCAACAGGAGGACTTCCCAGGAGGTCACCCATCCTAGTACTACTCTCGCCCAAGCACGCTTAACTTCGGAGTTCTGATGGGATCCAGTGCTTTAGTGCTATATGATCGCATCCGACATGTTACCCCGGCTTCATCCCTTATGCTTCCCACTCCCACGTCCGCTACAAAGACGGCCGTACATTCTTACTACCATTACAACCGTCGCCTACTAATGGATAATGCCCTATACTACTTACTCTCTCGCTCAACTACGAAGACGAGTTTACCACGATTTCCACCCCTCCCTCTATACCGCAGCAACACGTATTTTACACCCCTTTCAGAACGCGCTTTTCGCGCCCCAACTCTCCCTAGACGCGTGACTAATGAACTCAGAGCTAAAACATATCGCAAATGTCAAAAATATGATGACATGCTTAATATATATCACGCACGTGCGTTCTGTTCCTCACGTACGTACAAAAATAATTAAAAAAGGGAATGCAACACGAGGACTTCCCAGGAGGTCACCCATCCTAGTACTACTCTCGCCCAAGCACGCTTAACTTCGGAGTTTTGATGGGATCCGGTGCTTTAGTGCTGGTATGATCGCATCCGACATGTTACCCCCGGCTTCATCCCTTATGCTTCCCACTCCCACGTCCGCTACAAAGACGGCCGTACATTCTTACTACCGTTACAACCGTCGCCTACTAATGGATAATGCCCTATACTACTTACTCTCTCGCTCAACTACGATGACGAGTTTACCAAGATTTCCACCCCTCCCTCTATACCGCAGCAACACGTATTTTACACCGCTTTCAGAACGCGCTTTTCGCGCCCCAACTTTCCCTAGACGCGTGACTAATGAGCTCCGAGCTAAAACATATCGCAAATGTCAAAAATATAATGACAGGCTTAATATATATCACGCACGTGCGTTCTGTTCCTCACGTACGTACAAAAATAATTAAAAAAGGGAATGCAACACGAGGACTTCCCAGGAGGTCACCCATCCTAGTACTATTCTCACCCAAGCACGCTTAACTTCGAGTTCTGATGGGATCCGGTGCTTTAGTGCTGGTATGATCGCATACGACATGTTACCCCCGGCTTCATCCCTTATGCTTCCCACTCCCACGTCCGCTAGAAAGACGGCCGTACATTCTTACTACCATTACAACCGTCGCCTACTAATGGATAATGCCCTATACTACTTACTCTCTTGCTCAACTACGAAGACGAGTTTACCACGATTTCCACCCCTCCCTCTATACCGCAGCAACACGTATTTTACACCCCTTTCAGAACGCGCTTTTCGCGCCCCAACTCTCCCTAGACGCGTGACTAATGAGCTCCGAGCTAAAACATATCGCAAATGTCAAAAATATGATGACAGGCTTAATATATATCACGCACGTGCGTTCTGTTCCTCACATACGTACAAAAATAATTAAAAAAGGGAATGCAACAGGAGGACTTCCCAGGAGGTCACCCATCCTAGTACTACTCTCGCCCAAGCACGCTTAACTTCAGAGTTCTGATGGGATCCGGTGCTTTAGTGCTATATGATCGCATCCGACATGTTACCCCGGCTTCATCCCTTATGCTTCCCACTCCCACGTCCGCTACAAAGACGGCCGTACATTCTTACTACCATTACAACCGTCGCCTACTAATGGATAATGCCCTATACTACTTACTCTCTCGCTCAACTACGAAGACGAGTTTACCACGATTTCCACCCCTCCCTCTATACCGCAGCAACACGTATTTTACACCCCTTTCAGAACGCGCTTTTCACGCCCCAACTCTCCCTAGACGCGTGACTAATGAGCTCCGAGCTAAAACATATCGCAAATGTCAAAACTATGATGACAGGCTTAATATATATCACGCACGTGCGTTCTGTTCCTCACGTACATACAAAAATAATTAAAAAAGGGAATGCAACAGGAGGACTTCCCAGGAGGTCAACCATCCTAGTACTACTCTCGCCCAAGCACGCTTAACTTCGGAGTTCTGATGGGATCCGGTGCTTTAGTGCTGGTATGATCGCATCCGACATGTTACCCCGGCTTCATCCCTTATGCTTCCCACTCCCACGTCCGCTACAAAGACGGCCGTACATTCTTACTATCATTACAACCGTCGCCTACTAATGGATAATGCCCTATACTACTTACTCTCTCGCTCAACTACGAAGACGAGTTTACCACGATTTCCACCCCTCCCTCTATACCGCAGCAACACGTATTTTACACCCCTTTCAGAACGCGCTTTTCGCGCCCCAACTCTCCCTAGACGCGTGACTAATGAGCTCCGAGCTAAAACATATCGCAAATGTCAAAAATATGATGACAGGCTTAATATATATCACGCACGTGCGTTCTGTTCCTCACGAACGTACAAAAATAATTAAAAAAGGGAATGCAACACGAGGACTTCCCAGGAGGTCACCCATCCTAGTACTACTCTCGCCCAAGCACGCTTAACTTCGGAGTTCTGATGGGATCCGGTGCTTTAGTGCTATATGATCGCATCCAACATGTTACCCCGGCTTCATCCCTTATGCTTCCCACTCCCACGTCCGCTACAAAGACGGCCGTACATTCTTACTACCATTACAACCGTCGCCTACTAATGGATAATGCCCTATACTACTTACTCTCTCGCTCAACTACGAAGACGAGTTTACCACGATTTCCACCCCTCCCTCTATACCGCAGCAACACGTATTTTACACCCCTTTCAGAACGCGCTTTTCACGCCCCAACTCTCCCTAGACGCGTGACTAATGAGCTCCGAGCTAAAACATATCGCAAATGTCAAAACTATGATGACAGGCTTAATATATATCACGCACGTGCGTTCTGTTCCTCACGTACGTACAAAAATAATTAAAAGAGGGAATGCAACAGGAGGACTTCCCAGGAGGTCACCCATCCTAGTACTACTCTCGCCCAAGCACGCTTAACTTCGGAGTTCTGATGGGATCCGGTGCTTTAGTGCTGGTATGATCGCATCCGACATGTTACCCCGGCTTCATCCCTTATGCTTCCCACTCCCACGTCCGCTACAAAGACGGCCGTACATTCTTACTATCATTACAACCGTCGCCTACTAATGGATAATGCCCTATACTACTTACTCTCTCGCTCAACTACGAAGACGAGTTTACCACGATTTCCACCCCTCCCTCTATACCGCAGCAACACGTATTTTACACCCCTTTCAGAACGCGCTTTTCGCGCCCCAACTCTCCCTAGACGCGTGACTAATGAGCTCCGAGCTAAAACATATCGCAAATGTCAAAAATATGATGACAGGCTTAATATATATCACGCACGTGCGTTCTGTTCCTCACGAACGTACAAAAATAATTAAAAAAGGGAATGCAACACAAGGACTTCCCAGAAGGTCACCCATCCTAGTACTACTCTCGCCCAAGCACGCTTAACTTCGGAGTTCTGATGGGATCCGGTGCTTTAGTGCTGGTATGATCGCATCCGACATGTTACCCCCGGCTTCATCCCTTATGCTTCCCACTCCCACGTCCGCTACAAAGACGACCATACATTCTTACTACCATTACAACCGTCGCCTACTAATGGATAATGCCCTATACTACTTACTCTCTCGCTCAACTACGAAGACGAGTTTACCACGATTTCCACCCCTCCCTCTATACCGCAGCAACACGTATTTTACACCGCTTTCAGAACGCGCTTTTCGCGCCCCAACTCTCCCTAGACGCGTGACTAATGAGCTCCGAGCTAAAACATATCGCAAATGTCAAAAATATAATGACAGGCTTAATATATATCACGCACGTGCGTTCTGTTCCTCACGTACGTACAAAAATAATTAAAAAAGGGAATGCAACAGGAGGACTTCCCAGGAGGTAACCCATCCTAGTACTACTCTCACCCAAGCACGCTTAACTTCGGAGTTCTGATGGGATCCGGTGCTTTAGTGCTGGTATGATCGCATCCGACATGTTACCCCCGGCTTCATCCCTTATGCTTCCCACTCCCACGTACGCTACAAAGACGGCCGTACATTCTTACTACCATTACAACCGTCGCCTACTAATGGATAATGCCCTATACTACTTGCTCTCTCGCTCAACTACGAAGACGAGTTTACCACGATTTCCACCCCTCCCTCTATACCGCAGCAACACGTATTTTACACCCCTTTCAGAACGCGCTTTTCGCGCCCCAACTCTCCCTAGACGCGTGACTAATGAGCTCCGAGCTAAAACATATCGCAAATGTCAAAAATATGATGACAGGCTTAATATATATCACGCACGTGCGTTCTGTTCCTCACGTACGTACAAAAATAATTAAAAAAGTGAATGCAACACGAGGACTTCCAGGAGGTCACCCATCCTAGTACTACTCTCGCCCAAGCACGCTTAACTTCGGAGTTCTAATGGGATCCGGTGCTTTAGTGCTAGTATGATCGCATCCGACATGTTACCTCCGGCTTCATCCCTTATGCTTCCCACTCCCACGTCCGCTACAAAGACGGCCGTACATTCTTACTATCATTACAACCGTCGCCTACTAATGGATAATGCCCAATACTACTTACTCTCTCGCTCAACTACGAAGACGAGTTTACCACGATTTTCACCCCTCCCTCTATACCGCAGCAACATGTATTTTACACCCCTTTCAGAACGCGCTTTTCGCGCCCCAACTCTCCCTAGACGCGTGACTAATGAGCTCCGAGCTAAAACATATCGCAAATGTCAAAAATATGATGACATGCTTAATATATATCACGCACGTGCGTTCTGTTCCTCACGTATGTACAAAAATAATTAAAAAAGGGAATGCAACACGAGGACTTCCCAGAAGGTCACCCATCCTAGTACTACTCTCGCCCAAGCACGCTTAACTTTGGAGTTCTAATGGGATCCAGTGCTTTAGTGCTGGTATGATCGCATCCGACATGTTACCCCAGGCTTCATCCCTTATGCTTCCCACTCCCACGTCCGCTACAAAGACGGCCGTACATTCTTACTACCATTACAACCGTCGCCTACTAATGGATAATGCCCTATACTACTTACTCTCTCGCTCAACTACGAAGACGAGTTTACCAAGATTTCCACCCCTCCCTCTATACCGCAGCAACACGTATTTTACACCCCTTTCAGAACGTGCTTTTCGCGCCCCAACTCTCCCTAGACGCGTGACTAATGAGCTCCGAGCTAAAACATATCGCAAATGTCAAAAATATAATGACAGGCTTAATATATATCACGCACATGCGTTCTGTTCCTCACGTACGTACAAAAATAATTTAAAAAGGGAATGCAACACGAGGACTTCCCAGGAGGTCACCCATCCTAGTACTACTCTCACCCAAGCACGCTTAACTTCGGAGTTCTGATGGGATCCGGTGCTTTAGTGCTGGTATGATCGCATCCGACATGTTACCCCCGGCTTCATCCCTTATGCTTCCCACTCCCACGTCCGCTACAAAGACGGCCGTACATTCTTACTACCATTACAACCGTCGCCTACTAATGGATAATGCCCTATACTACTTACTCTCTCGCTCAACTACGAAGACGAGTTTACCACGATTTCCACCCCTCCCTCTATACCGCAGCAACACGTATTTTACACCCCTTTCAGAACGCGCTTTTCGCGCCCCAACTCTCCCTAGACGCGTGACTAATGAGCTCCGAGCTAAAACATATCGCAAATGTCAAAAATATGATGACAGGCTTAATATATATCACGCACGTGCGTTCTGTTCCTCACGTACGTACAAAAATAATTAAAAAAGGGAATGCAACACGAGGACTTCCCAGGAGGTCACCCATCCTAGTACTACTCTCATCCAAGCACGCTTAACTTCGGAGTTCTGATGGGATCCGGTGCTTTAGTGCTGGTATGATCGCATCCGACATGTTACCCCCGGCTTCATCCCTTATGCTTCCCACTCCCACGTCCGCTACAAAGACGGCCGTACATTCTTACTACCATTACAACCGTCGCCTACTAATGGATAATGCCCTATACTACTTACTCTCTCGCTCAACTACGAAGACGAGTTTACCACGATTTCCACCCCTCCCTCTATACCGCAGCAACACGTATTTTACACCCTTTCAGAACGCGCTTTTCGCGCCCCAACTCTCCCTAGACGCGTGACTAATGAGCTCCGAGCTAAAACATATCGCAAATGTCAAAAATATGATGACAGGCTTAATATATATCACGCACGTGCGTTCTGTTCCTCACGTACCTACAAAAATAATTAAAAAAGGGAATGCAACACGAGGACTTCCCAGGAGGTCACCCACCCTAGTACTACTCTTGCGCAAGCACGCTTAACTTCGGAGTTCTGACTTTTCGCGCCCCAACTCTCCCTAGACGCGTGACTAATGAGCTCCGAGCTAAAACATATCGCAAATGTCAAAAATATGATGACAGGCTTAATATATATCACGCACGTGCGTTCTGTTCCTCACGTACGTACAAAAATAATTAAAAAAGGGAATGCAACACGAGGACTTCCCAGGAGGTCACCCATCCTAATACTACTCTCGCCCAAGCATGCTTAACTTCGGAGTTCTGATGGGATCTGGTGCTTTAGTGCTGTATGATCGCATCCGACATGTTACCCCCGGCTTCATCCCTTATGCTTCCCACTCCCACGTCCGCTACAAAGACGACCGTACATTCTTACTACCATTACAACCGTCGCCTACTAATGGATAATGCCCTATACTACTTACTGTCTCGCTCAACTACGAAGACGAGTTTACCATGATTTCCACCCCTCCCTCTATACCGCAGCAACACGTATTTTACACCCCTTTCATAACACGCTTTTCGCGCCCCAACTCTCCCTAGACGCGTGACTAATGAGCTCCGAGCTAAAACATATCGCAAATGTCAAAAATATGATGACATGCTTAATATATATGACGCACGTACGTTCTGTTCCTCACGTACGTACAAAAATAATTAAAAAAGGGAATGCAACACGAGGACTTCCTAGGAGGTCACCCATCCTAGTACTACTCTCGCCCAAGCACGCTTAACTTCGGAGTTCTGATGGGATCCGGTGCTTTAGTGCTGGTATGATCGCATCCGACATGTTACCCCCGGCTTCATCCCTTATGCTTCCCACTCCCACGTCCGCTACAAAGACGGCCGTACATTCTTACTACCATTACAACCGTCGCCTACTAATGGATAATGCCCTATACTACTTACTCTCTCGCTCAACTACGATGACGAGTTTACCAAGATTTCCACCCCTCCCTCTATACCGCAGCAACACGTATTTTACACCGCTTTCAGAACGCGCTTTTCGCGCCCCAACTCTCCCTAGACGCGTGACTAATGAGCTCCGAGCTAAAACATATCGCAAATGTCAAAAATATAATGACAGGCTTAATATATATCACGCACGTGCGTTCTGTTCCTCACGTACGTACAAAAATAATTAAAAAAGGGAATGAGACAAGAGGACTTCCCAGGAGGTCACCCATCCTAGTACTACTCTCACCCAAGCACGCTTAACTTCGGAGTTCTGATGGGATCCGGTGCTTTAGTGCTGGTATGATCGCATCCGACATGTTACCCCCGGCTTCATCCCTTATGCTTCCCACTCCCACGTCCGCTACAAAGACGGCCGTACATTCTTACTACCATTACAACCGTCGCCTACTAATGGATAATGCCCTATACTACTTACTCTCTCGCTCAACTACGAAGACGAGTTTACCACGATTTCCACCCCTCCCTCTATACCGCAGCAACACGTATTTTACACCCCTTTCAGAACGCGCTTTTCGCGCCCCAACTCTCCCTAGACGCGTGACTAATGAGCTCCGAGCTAAAACATATCGCAAATGTCAAAAATATGATGACAGGCTTAATATATATCACGCACGTGCGTTCTGTTCCTCACGTACGTACAAAAATAATTAAAAAAGGGAATGCAACAGGAGGACTTCCCAGGAGGTCACACATCCTAGTACTACTCTCGCCCAAGCACGCTTAACTTCGGAGTTCTGATGGGATCCGGTGCTTTAGTGCTATATGATCGCAACCGACATGTTACCCCGGCTTCATCCCTTATGCTTCCCACTCCCACGTCCGCTACAAAGACGGCCGTACATTCTTACTACCATTACAACCGTCACCTACTAATGGATAATGCCCTATACTACTTACTCTCTCGCTCAACTACGAAGACGAGTTTACCACGATTTCCACCCCTCCCTCTATACCGCAGCAACACGTATTTTACACCCCTTTCAGAACGCGCTTTCCGCGCCCCAACTCTCCCTAGACACGTGACTAATGAGCTCCGAGCAATAACATATCGCAAATGTCAAAAATATGATGACAGGCTTAATATATATCACGCACGTGCGTTCTGTTCCTCACGTACGTACAAAAATAATTAAAAAAAGGAATGCAACACGAGGACTTCCCAGGAGGTCACCCATCCTAGTACTACTCTCATCCAAGCATGCTTAACTTCGGAGTTCTGATGGGATCCGGTGCTTTAGTGCTGGTATGATCGCATCCGACATGTTACCCCCGGCTTCATCCCTTATGCTTCCCACTCCCACGTCCGCTACAAAGACGGCCGTACATTCTTACTACCATTACAACCGTCGCCTACTAATGGATAATGCCCTATACTACTTACTCTCTCGCTCAACTACGAAGACGAGTTTACCACGATTTCCACCCCTCCCTCTATACCGCAGCAACACGTATTTTACACCCCTTTCAGAAAGCGCTTTTCGCGCCCCAACTCTCCCTAGACGCGTGACTAATGAGCTCCGAGCTAAAACATATCGCAAATGTCAAAAATATGATGACAGGCTTAATATATATCACGCACGTGCGTTCTGTTCCTCACGTACGTACAAAAATAATTAAAAAAGGGAATGCAACACGAGGACTTCCTAGGAGGTCACCCATCCTAGTACTACTCTCGCGCAAGCACGCTTAACTTCGGAGTTCTGATGGGATCCGGTGCTTTAGTGCTGGTATGATCGCATCCGGCATGTTACCCCCGGCTTCAACCCTTATGCTTCCCACTCCCACGTCCGCTACAAAGACGGCCGTACATTCTTACTACCATTACAACCGTCGCCTACTAATGGATAATGCCTATACTACTTACTCTCTCGCTCAACTACGAAGACGAGTTTACCACGATTTCCACCCCTCCCTCTATACCGCAGCAACACGTATTTTATACCCCTTTCAGAACGCGCTTTTCGCGCCCCAACTCTCCCTAGACGCGTGACTAATGAGCTCCGAGCTAAAACATATCGCAAATGTCAAAAATATGATGACATGTTTAATATATATCACGCACGTGCGTTCTGTTCCTCACGTACGTACAAAAATAATTAAAAAAGGGAATGCAACACGAGGACTTCCTAGGAGGTCACCCATCCTAATACTATTCTCGCCCAAGCACGCTTAACTTCGGAGTTCTGATGGGATCCGGTGCTTTAGTGCTGTATGATCGCATCCGACATGTTACCCCCGGCTTCATCCCTTATGCTTCCCACTCCCACGTCCGCTACAAAGACGGCCGTACATTCTTACTACCATTACAACCGTCGCCTACTAATGGATAATGCCCTATACTACTTACTGTCTCGCTCAACTACGAAGATGAGTTTACCACGATTTCCACCCCTCCCTCTATACCGCAGCAACACGTATTTTACACCCCTTTCATAACGCGCTTTTCGCGCCCCAACTCTCCCTAGACGCGTGACTAATGAGCTCCGAGCTAAAACATATCGCAAATGTCAAAAATATGATGATTGTTTAATATATATCACGCACGTGCGTTCTGTTCCTCACGTACGTACAAAAATAATTAAAAAAGGGAATGCAACACGAGGACTTCCTAGGAGGTCACCCATCCTAATACTACTCTCGCCCAAGCACGCTTAACTTCGGAGTTCTGATGGGATCCGGTGCTTTAGTGCTGTATGATCGCATCCGACATGTTACCCCCGGCTTCATCCCTTATGCTTCCCACTCCCACGTCCGCTACAAAGACGGCCGTACATTCTTACTACCATTACAACCGTCGCCTACTAATGGATAATGCCCTATACTACTTACTGTCTCGCTCAACTACGAAGATGAGTTTACCACGATTTCCACCCCTCCCTCTATACCGCAGCAACACGTATTTTACACCCCTTTCATAACGCGCTTTTCGCGCCCCAACTCTCCCTAGACGCGTGACTAATGAGCTCCGAGCTAAAACATATCGCAAATGTCAAAAATATGATGACAGGCTTAATATATATGACGCACGTGCGTTCTGTTCCTCACGTACGTACAAAAATAATTAAAAAAGGGAATGCAAGACGAGGACTTCCCACGAGGTCACCCATCCTAGTACTACTCTCGCCCAAGCACGCTTAACTTCGAAGTTCTGATGGGATCCGATGCTTTAGTGCTGGTATGATCGCATCCGACATGTTACCCCCGGCTTCATCCCTTGTGCTTCCCACTCCTACGTCCGCTACAAAGCCGACCGTAAATTCTTACTACCATTACAACTGTCGCCTACTAATGGATAATGCCCTATACTACTTACTCTCTCGCTCAACTACGAAGACGAGTTTACCACGATTTCAACCCCTCCCTCTATACCGCAGCAACACGTATTTTACACCCCTTTCAGAATGCGCTTTTCGCGCCCCAACTCTCCCTAGACGCGTGATTAATGAGCTCCGAGCTAAAACATATCGCAAATGTCAAAAATATGATGACAGGCTTAATATATATCACGCACGTGCGTTCTGTTCCTCACGTATGTACAAAAATAATTAGAAAAGGGAATGCAACACGAGGACTTCCCAGGAGGTCACCCATCCTAGTACTACTCTCGCCCAAGCACGCTTAACTTCGGAATTCTGATGGGATCCGGTGCTTTAGTGCTGGTATGATCGCATCCGACATGTTACCCCCGACTTCATCCCTTATGCTTCCCACTCCCACGTCCGCTACAAAGTCGGCCGTATATTCTTACTACCATTACAACCGTCGCCTACTAATGGATAATGCCCTATACTACTTACTCTCTCGCTCAACTACGAAGACGAGTTTACCACGATTTCAACCCCTCCCTCTATACCGCAGCAACACGTATTTTACACCCCTTTCAGAATGCGCTTTTCGCGCCCCAACTCTCCCTAGACGCGTGATTAATGAGCTCCGAGCTAAAACATATCGCAAATGTCAAAAATATGATGACATGCTTAATATATATCACGCACGTGCATTCTGTTCCTCACGTATGTACAAAAATAATTAAAAAAGGGAATGCAACACGAGGACTTCCCAGGAGGTCACCCATCCTAGTACTACTCTCGCCCAAGCACGCTTAACTTCGGAGTTCTGATGGGATCCGGTGCTTTAGTGCTGGTATGATCGCATCCGACATGTTACCCCCGGCTTCATCCCTTATGCTTCCCACTCCCACGTCCGCTACAAAGACGGCCGTACATTCTTACTACCATTACAACCGTCGCCTACTAATGGATAATGCCCTATACTACTTACTGTCTCGCTCAACTACGAAGACGAGTTTACCACGATTTCCACCCCTCCCTCTATACCGCAGCAACACGTATTTTACACCCCTTTCATAACGCGCTTTTCGCGCCCCAACTCTCCCTAGACGCGTGACTAATGAGCTCCGAGCTAAAACATATCGCAAATGTCAAAAATATGATGACAGGCTTAATATATATGACACACGTGCGTTCTGTTCCTCACGTACGTACAAAAATAATTAAAAAAGGGAATGCAACACGAGGACTTCCTAGGAGGTCACCCATCCTAGTACTACTCTCGCCCAAGCACGCTTAACTTCGGAGTTCTGATGGGATCCGGTGCTTTAGTGCTGGTATGATCGCATCCGACATGTTACCCCCGGCTTCATCCCTTATGCTTCCCACTCCCACGTCCGCTACAAAGACGGCCGTACATTCTTACTACCATTACAACCGTCGCCTACTAATGGATAATGCCCTATACTACTTACTGTCTCGCTCAACTACGAAGACGAGTTTACCACGATTTCCACCCCTCCCTCTATACCGCAGCAACACGTATTTTACACCCCTTTCATAACGCGCTTTTCGCGCCCCAACTCTCCCTAGACGCGTGACTAATGAGCTCCGAGCTAAAACATATCGCAAATGTCAAAAATATGATGACAGGCTTAATATATATGACGCACGTGCATTCTGTTCCTCACGTACGTACAAAACTAATTGAAAAAGGGAATGCAACACGAGGACTTCCCAGGAGGTCACCCATCCTAGTACTACTCTCGCCCAAGCACGCTTAACTTCGGAGTTCTGATGGGATCCGGTGCTTTAGTGCTGGTATGATCGCATCCGACATGTTACCCCCGGCTTCATCCCTTATGCTTCCCACTCCCACGTCCGCTACAAAGCCGGCCGTACATTCTTACTACCATTACAACCGTCGCCTACTAATGGATAATGCCCTATACTACTTACTGTCTCGCTCAACTACGAAGACGAGTTTACCACGATTTCCACCCCTCCCTCTATACCGCAGCAACACGTATTTTACACCCCTTTCATAACGCGCTTTTCGCGCCCCAACTCTCCCTAGACGCGTGACTAATGAGCTCCGAGCTAAAACATATCGCAAATGTCAAAAATATGATGACAGGCTTAATATATATGACGCACGTGCGTTCTGTTCCTCACGTATGTACAAAAATAATTAAAAAAGGGAATGCAACACGAGGACTTCCCAGGAGGTCACCCATCCTAGTACTACTCTCGCCCAAGCACGCTTAACATCGGAGTTCTGATGGGATCCGGTGCTTTAGTGCTGGTATGATCGCATCCGACATGTTACCCCCGGCTTCATCCCTTATGCTTCCCACTCCCACGTCCGCTACAAAGCCGGCCGTACATTCTTACTACCATTACAACCGTCGCCTACTAATGGATAATGCCCTATACTACTTACTCTCTCGCTCAACTACGAAGACGAGTTTACCACGATTTCCACCCCTCCCTCTATACCGCAGCAACACGTATTTTACACCCCTTCATAACGCGCTTTTCGCGCCCCAACTCTCCCTAGACGCGTGACTAATGAGCTCCGAGCTAAAACATATCGCAAATGTCAAAAATATGATGACATGCTTAATATATATCACGCACGTGCGTTCTGTTCCTCACGTATGTACAAAAATAATTAGAAAAGGGAATGCAACACGAGGACTTCCCAGGAGGTCACCCATCCTAGTACTACTCTCGCCCAAGCACGCTTAACTTCGAAGTTCTGATGGGATCCGGTGCTTTAGTGCTGGTATGATCGCATCCGACATGTTACCCCCGGCTTCATCCCTTATGCTTCCCACTCCCACGTCCGCTACAAAGACGGCCGTACATTCTTACTACCATTACAACCGTCGCCTACTAATGGATAATGCCCTATACTACTTACTGTCTCGCTCAACTACGAAGACGAGTTTACCACGATTTCCACCCCTCCCTCTATACCGCAGCAACACGTATTTTACACCCCTTTCATAACGCGCTTTTCGCGCCCCAACTCTCCCTAGACGCGTGACTAATGAGCTCCGAGCTAAAACATATTGCAAATGTCAAAAATATGATGACAGGCTTAATATATATGACGCACGTGCGTTCTGTTCCTCACGTACGTACAAAAATAATTAAAAAAGGGAATGCAACAGGAGGACTTCCCAGGAGGTCACCCATCCTAGTACTACTCTCGCCCAAGCACGCTTAACTTCGGAGTTCTGATGGGATCCGGTGCTTTAGTGCTGGTATGATCGCATCCGACATGTTACCCCCGGCTTCGTCCCTTATGCTTCCCACTCCCACGTCCGCTACAAAGCCGGCCGTACATTCTTACTACCATTACAACCGTCGCCTACTAATGGATAATGCCCTATACTACTTACTCTCTCGCTCAACTACGAAGATGAGTTTACCACGATTTCCACCCCTCCCTCTATACCGCAGCAACACGTATTTTACACCCCTTTCAGAACACGCTTTTCGCGCCCCAACTCTCCCTAGACGCGTGATTAATGAGCTCCGAGCTAAAACATATCGCAAATGTCAAAAATATGATGACAGGCTTAATATATATGACGCACGTGCGTTCTGTTCCTCACGTTTGTACAAAAATAATTAAAAAAGGGAATGCAACACGAGGACTTCCCAGGAGGTCACCCATCCTAGTACTACTCTCGCCCAAGCACACTTAACTTCGGAGTTCTGATGGGATCCGGTGCTTTAGTGCTGGTATGATCGCATCCGACATGTTACCCCCGGCTTCATCCCTTATGCTTCCCACTCCCACGTCCGCTACAAAGCCGGCCGTACATTCTTACTACCATTACAACCGTCGCCTACTAATGGATAATGCCGTATACTACTTACTCTCTCGCTCAACTACGAAGACGAGTTTACCACGATTTCCACCGCTCCCTCTATACCGCAGCAACACGTATTTTACACCCGTTTCAGAACGCGCTTTTCGCGCCCCAACTCTCCCTAGACGCGTGACTAATGAGCTCCGAGCTAAAACATATCGCAAATGTCAAAAATATGATGACAGGCTTAATATATATCACGCACGTGCGTTCTGTTCCTCATGTACGTACAAAAATAATTAATAAAGGGAATGCACCACGAGGACTTCCCAGGAGGTCACCCATCCTAGTACTCCTCTCGCCCAAGCACGCTTAACTTGAAAGTTCTGATGGGATTCGGTGCTATAGTGCTGGTATGATCGCATCCAACATGTTACCCCCGGCTTCATCCCTTATGCTTCCCACTCCCACGTCCTCTACAAGGACGGCCGTACATTCTTACTACCATTACAACCGTCGCCTACTAATGGATAATGCCCTATACTACTTACTCTCTCGTTCAACTACGAAGACGAGTTTACCACGATTTCCACCCCTCCCTCTATACCGCAGCAACACGTATTTTACACCCCTTTCAGAACGCGCTTTTCGCGCCCCAACTCTCCCTAGACACGTGACTAATGAGCTCCGAGCTAAAACATATCGCAAATGTCAAAAATATGATGACAGGCTTAATATATATCACGCACGTGCGTTCTGTTCCTCACGTACGTACAAAAATAATTAAAAAAGGGAAGGCAACACGAGGACTTCCCAGGAGGTCACCCATCCTAGTACTACTCTCGCCCAAGCACGCTTAACTTCGGAGTTCTGATGGGAACCGGTGCTTTAGTGATGGTATGATCGCATCCGACATGTTACCCCCGGCTTCATCCCGTATGCTTCCCACTCCCACGTCCGCTACAAAGACGGCCGTACATTCTTACTACCATTACAAGCGTCGCCTACTAATGGATAATGCCCTATACTACTTACTCTCTCGCTCAACTACGAAGACGAGTTTACCACGATTTCCACCCCTCCCTCTATACCGCAGCAACACGTATTTTACACCCCTTTCAGAACGCGCTTTTCGCGCCCCAACTCTCCCTAGACGCGTGACTAATGAGCTCCGAGCTAAAACATATCGCAAATGTCAAAAATATGATGACAGGCTTAATATATATCACGCACGTGCGTTCTGTTCCTCACGTACGTACAAAAATAATTAAAAAAGGGAAGGCAACACGAGGACTTCCCAGGAGGTCACCCATCCTAGTACTACTCTCGCCCAAGCACGCTTAACTTCGGAGTTCTGATGGGATCCGGTGCTTTGGTGCTGGTATGATCGCATCCGACATGTTACCCCCGGCTTCATCCCTTATGCTTCCCACTCCCACGTCCGCTACAAAGCCGGCCGTACATTCTTACTACCATTACAACCGTCGCCTACTAATGGATAATGCCCTATACTACTTACTGTCTCGCTCAACTACGAAGACGAGTTTACCACGATTTCCACCCCTCCCTCTATACCGCAGCAACACGTATTTTACACCCCTTTCAGAACGCGCTTTTCGCGCCCCGACTCTCTCTAGACGCGTGACTAATGAGCTCCGAGCTAAAACATATCGCAAATGTCAAAAATGTGATGACAGGCTTAATATATATCACGCACGTGCGTTCTGTTCCTCACGTACGTACAAAAATAATTAAAAAAGGGAATGCAACACGAGGACTTCCCAGGAGGTCACCCATCCTAGTACTACTCTCGCCCAAGCACGCTTAACTTCGGAGTTCTGATGGGATCCGGTGCTTTAGTGCTGGTATGATCGCATCCGACATGTTACCACCGGCTTCATCCCTTATGCTTCCTACTCCCACGTCCGCTACAAAGACGGCCGTACATTCTTACTATCATTACAACCGTCGCCTACTAATGGATAATGCCCTATACTACTTACTCTCTCGCTCAACTACGAAGACGAGTTTACCACGATTTCCACCCCTCCCTCTATACCGCAGCAACACGTATTTTACACCCCTTTCAGAACGCGCTTTTCGCGCCCCAACTCTCCCTAGACGCGTGACTAATGAGCTCCGAGCTAAAACATATCGCAAATGTCAATAATATGATGACAGGCTTAATATATATCACGCACGTGCGTTCTGTTCCTCACGTATGTACAAAAATAATTAGAAAAGGGAATGCAACACGAGGACTTCCCAGGAGGTCACCCATCCTAGTACTCCTCTCGCCCAAGCACGCTTAACTTGAAAGTTCTGATGGGATTCGGTGCTTTAGTGCTGGTATGATCGCATCCGACATGTTACCCCCGGCTTCATCCCTTATGCTTCCCACTCCCACGTCCGCTACAAAAACGGCCGTACATTCTTACTATCATTACAACCGTCGCCTACTAATGGATAATGCCCTATACTACTTACTCTCTCGCTCAACTACGAAGACGAGTTTACCACGATTTCCACCCCTCCCTCTATACCACAGCAACACGTATTTTACACCCCTTTCAGAACGCGCTTTTCGCGCCCCAACTCTCCCTAGACGCGTGACTAATGAGCTCCGAGCTAAAACATATCGCAAATGTCAAAAATATGATGACAGGCTTAATATATATCACGCACGTGCGTTCTGTTCCTCACGTACGTACAAAAATAATTAGAAAAGGGAATGCAACACGAGGACTTCCCAGGAGGTCACCCATCCTAGTACTACTCTCGCCCAAGCACGCTTAACTTCGGAGTTCTGATGGGAACCGGTGCTTTAGTGCTGGTATGATCGCATCCGACATGTTACCCCCGGCTTCATCCCTTATGCTTCCCACTCCCACGTCCGCTACAAAGACGGCCGTACATTCTTACTACCATTACAAGCGTCGCCTACTAATGGATAATGCCCTATACTACTTACTCTCTCGATCAACTACGAAGAAGAGTTTACCACGATTTCAACCCCTCCCTCTATACCGCAGCAACACGTATTTTACACCCGTTTCAGAACGCGCTTTTCGCGCCCCAACTCTCCCTAGACGCGTGACTAATGAGCTCCGAGCTAAAACATATCACAAATGTCAAAAATATGATGACATGCTTAATATATATCACGCACGTGCGTTCTGTTCCTCACGTACGTACAAAAATAATTAAAAAAGGGAATGCAGCACGAGGACTTCCCAAGAGGTCACCCATCCTAGTACTACTCTCGCCCAAGCACGCTTAACTTTGGAGTTCTGATGGGATCCGGTGCTTTGGTGCTGGTATGATCGCATCCGACATGTTACCCCCGGCTTCATCCCTTATGCTTCCCACTCCCACGTCCGCTACAAAGACGGCCGTACATTCTTACTACCATTACAACCGTCGCCTACTAATGGATAATGCCCTATACTACTTACTCTCTCGCTCAACTACGAAGACGGGTTTACCACGATTTCCACCCCTCCCTCTATACCGCAGCAACACGTATTTTACACCCCTTTCAGAACGCGCTTTTCGCGCCCCAACTCTCTCTAGACGCGTGACTAATGAGCTCCGAGCTAAAACATATCGCAAATGTCAAAAATGTGATGACAGGTTTAATATATATCACGCACGTGCGTTTTGTTCCTCACGTACGTACAAAAATAATTAAAAAAGGGAATGCAACACGAGGACTTCCCAGGAGGTCACCCATCCTAGTACTACTCTCGCCCAAGCACGCTTAACTTCGGAGTTCTGATGGGATCCGGTGCTTTAGTGCTGCTTTGATCGCATCCGACATGTTACCCGGCTTCATCCCTTATGCTTCCCACTCCCACGTCCGCTACAAAGACGGCCGTACATTCTTACTATCATTACAACCGTCGCCTACTAATGGATAATGCCCTATACTACTTACTCTCTCGCTCAACTACGAAGACGAGTTTACCACGATTTCCACCCCTCCCTCTATACCGCAGCAACACGAATTTTACACCCCTTTCAGAACGCGCTTTTCGCGCCCCAACTCTCCCTAGACGCGTGACTAATGAGCTCTGAGCTAAAACATATCGCAAATGTCAAAAATGTGATGACAGGCTTAATATATATCACGCACGTGCGTTCTGTTCCTGACGTACGTACAAAAATAATTAAAAAAGGGAATGCAACACGAGGACTTCCCAGGAGGTCACCCATCCTAGTACTACTCTCGCCCAAGCACGCTTTAACTTCGGAGTTCTGATGGGATCCGGTGCTTTAGTGCTGGTATGATCGCATCCGACATGTTACCCGGCTTCATCCCTTATGCTTCCCACTCCCACGTCCGCTACAAAGACGGCCGTACATTCTTACTATCATTACAACCGTCGCCTACTAATGGATAATGCCCTATACTACTTACTCTCTCGCTCAACTACGAAGACGAGTTTACCACGATTTCCACCCCTCCCTCTATACCACAGCAACACGTATTTTACACCCCTTTCAGAACGCGCTTTTCGCGCCCCAACTCTCCCTAGACGCGTGACTAATAAGCTCCGAGCTAAAACATATCGCAAATGTCAAAAATATGATGACAGGCTTAATATATATCACGCACGTGCGTTCTGTTCCTCACGTACATACAAAAATAATTAAAAAAGGGAATGCAACACGAGGACTTCCCAGGAGGTCACCCATCCTAGTACTACTCTCGCCCAAGCACGCTTAACTTCAGAGTTCTGATGGGAACTGGTGCTTTAGTGCTGGTATGATCGCATCCAACATGTTACCCCCGGCTTCATCCCTTATGCTTCCCACTCCCACGTCCGCTACAAAGACGGCCGTACATTCTTACTACCATTACAACCGTCGCCTACTAATGGATAATGCCCTATACTACTTACTCTCTCGCTCAACTACGAAGACGAGTTTACCACGATTTCCACCCCTCCCTCTATACCGCAGCAACACGTATTTTACACCCGTTCAGAACGCGCTTTTCGCGCCCCAACTCTCCCTAGACGCATGACTAATGAGCTCCGAGCTAAAACATATCGCAAATGTCAAAAATATGATGACATGCTTAATATATATCACGCACGTGCGTTCTGTTCCTCACGTACGTACAAAGATAATTAAAAAAGGGAATGCAACACGAGGACTTCCCAGGAGGTCACCCATCCTAGTACTACTCTCGCCCAAGCACGCTTAACTTCAGAGTTCTGATGGGAGCCGGTGCTTTAG
The DNA here is from genome assembly GCF_018294505.1 of Triticum aestivum. Classification (NCBI taxonomy): domain Eukaryota; kingdom Viridiplantae; phylum Streptophyta; class Magnoliopsida; order Poales; family Poaceae; genus Triticum; species Triticum aestivum. Next base: position 63,557,359 of record NC_057806.1, read on the forward strand.
TGCTGGTATGATCGCATCCGACATGTTACCCCCGGCTTCATCCCTTATGCTTCCCACTCCCACGTCCGCTACAAAGACGGCCATACATTCTTACTACCATTACAACCGTCGCCTACTAATGGATAATGCCCTATACTACTTACTCTCTCGCTCAACTACGAAGACGAGTTTACCACGATTTCCACCCCTCCCTCTATACCGCAGCAACACGTATTTTACACCCCTTTCAGAACGCGCTTTTCGCGCCCCAACACTCCCTAGACGCGTGACTAATGAGCTCCGAGCTAAAACATATCGCAAATGTCAAAAATATGACGACAGGCTTAATATATATCACGCGCGTGCGTTCTGTTCAACACGTACGTACAAAAATAATTAAAAAAGGGAAGGCAACACGAGGACTTCCCAGGAGGTCACCCATCCTAGTACTACTCTCGCCCAAGCACGCTTAACTTCGAAGTTCTGATGGGATCCGGTGCTTTAGTGCTGGTATGATCGCATCTGACATGTTACCCCCGGCTTCATCCCTTATGCTTCCCACTCCCACGTCCGATACAAAGACGGCCGTACATTCTTACTACCATTACAACCGTCGCCTACTAATGGATAATGCCCTATACTACTTACTCTCTCGCTCAACTACGAAGACGAGTTTACCACGATTTCCACCCCTCCCTCTATACCGCAGCAACACGTATTTTACACCCCTTTCAGAACGCGCTTTTCGCGCCCCAACTCTCCCTAGACGCGTGACTAATGAGATCCAAGCTAAAACATATCGCAAATGTCAAAAATATGATGACAGGCTTAATATATATCATGCACGTGCGTTATGTTCCTCACGTACGTACAGAAATAATTAAAAAAGGGAATGCAGCACGAAGTCACCCATCCTAGTACTACTCTCGCCCAAGCACGCTTAACTTTGGAGTTCTGATGGGATCCGGTGCTTTAGTGCTGGTATGATCGCATCCGACATATTACCCCCGGCTTCATCCCTTATGCTTCCCACTCCTACGTCCGCTACAAAGACGGCCGTACATTCTTACTACCATTACAACCGTCGCCTACTAATGGATAATGCCCTATACTACTTACTCTCTCGCTCAACTACGAAGACGAGTTTACCACGATTTCCACCCCTCCCTTTATACCGCAGCAACACGTATTTTACACCCGTTCAGAACGCGCTTTTCGCGCCCCAACTCTCCCTAGACGCATGACTAATGAGCTCCGAGCTAAAACATATCGCAAATGTCAAAAATATGATGACAGGCTTAATATATATCACGCACGTGCGTTCTGTTCCTCACGTACGTACAAAGATAATTAAAAAAGGGAATGCAACACGAGGACTTCCCAGGAGGTCACCCATCCTAGTACTACTCTCGCCCAAGCACGCTTAACTTCGGAGTTCTGATGGGATCCGGTGCTTTAGTGCTGGTATGACGGCCGTACATTCTTACTACCATTACAACCGTCGCCTACTAATGGATAATGCCCTATACTACTTACTCTCTCGCTCAACTACGAAGACAAGTTTACCACGATTTCCACCCCTCCCTTTATACCGCAGCAACACGTATTTTACACCCGTTCAGAACGCGCTTTTCGCGCCCCAACTCTCCCTAGACGCATGACTAATGAGCTCCGAGCTAAAACATATCGCAAATGTCAAAAATATGATGACAGGCTTAATATATATCACGCACGTGCGTTCTGTTCCTCACGTACGTACAAAGATAATTAAAAAAGGGAATGCAACACGAGGACTTCCCAGGAGGTCACCCATCCTAGTAATACTCTCGCCCAAGCACGCTTAACTTCGGAGTTCTGATGGGATCCGGTGCTTTAGTGCTGGTATGATCGCATCCGACATGTTACCCCCGGCTTCATCCCTTATGCTTCCCACTCCCTTCATCCCTTATGCTTCCCACTCCCACGTCCGCTACAAAGACGGCCGTACATTCTTACTACTATTACAACCGTCGCCTACTAATGGATAATGCCCTATACTACTTACTCTCTCGCTCAACTACGAAGACGAGTTTACCACGATTTCCACCCCTCCCTCTATACCGCAGCAACACGTATTTTACACCCGTTCAGAACGCGCTTTTCGCGCCCCAACTCTCCCTAGACGCATGACTAATGAGCTCCGAGCTAAAACATATCGCAAATGTCAAAAATATGATGACATGCTTAATATATATCACGCACGTGCGTTCTGTTCCTCACGTACGTACAAAGATAATTAAAAAAGGGAATGCAACACGAGGACTTCCCAGGAGGTCACCCATCCTAGTACTACTCTCGCCCAAGCACGCTTAACTTCGGAGTTCTGATGGGATCCGGTGCTTTAGTGCTGGTATGATCGCATCCGACATGTTACCCCCGGCTTCATCCCTTATGCTTCCCACTCCCACGTCCGCTACAAAGACGGCCGTACATTCTTACTACCAATACAACCGTCGCCTACTAATGGATAATGCCCTATACTACTTACTCTCTCGCTCAACTACGAAGACGAGTTTACCACGATTTCCACCCCTCCCTCTATACCGCAGCAACACGTATTTTTTACACCCCTTTCAGAACGCGCTTTTCGCGCCCCAACTCTCCCTAGACGCGTGACTAATGAGCTCCGAGCTAAAACATATCGCAAATGTCAAAAATATAACGACAGGCTTAATATATATCACGCACGTGCGTTCTGTTCCTCAAGTACGTACAAAAATAATTAAAAAAGGGTAGGCAACACGAGGACTTCCCAGGAGGTCACCCATCCTAGTACTACTCTCGCCCAAGCACGCTTAACTTCGAAGTTCTGATGGGATCCGGTGCTTTAGTGCTGGTATGATCGCATCCGACATGTTACCCCCGGCTTCATCCCTTATGCTTCCCACTCCCACGTCCGCTACAAAGACGGCCGTACATTCTTACTACCATTACAACCGTCGCCTACTAATGGATAATTCCCTATACTACTTACTCTCTCGCTCAACTACGAAGACGAGTTTACCACGATTTCCACCCCTCCCTCTATACCGCAGCAACACGTATTTTACACCCCTTTCAGAACGCGCTTTTCGCGCCCCAACTCTCCCTAGACGCGTGACTAATGAGCTCCAAGCTAAAACATATCGCAAATGTCAAAAATATGATGACAGGCTTAATATATATCACGCACGTGCGTTCTGTTCGTCACGTACGTACAAAAATAATTAAAAAAGGGAATGCAGCACGAGGTCACCCATCCTAGTACTACTCTCGCCCAAGCACGCTTAACTTCGGAGTTCTGATGGGATCCGGTGCTTTAGTGCTGGTATGATCGCATCCGACATATTACCCCCGGCTTCATCCCTTATGCTTCCCACTCCCACGTCCGCTACAAAGACGGCCGTACATTCTTACTATCATTACAACCGTCGCCTACTAATGGATAATGCCCTATACTACTTACTCTCTCGCTCAACTACGAAGACGAGTTTACCACGATTTCCACCCCTCCCTCTATACCGCAGCAACACGTATTTTACACCCCTTTCAGAACGCGCTTTTCGCGCCCCAACTCTCCCTAGACGCGTGACTAATGAGCTCCGAGCTAAAACATATCGTAAATGTCAAAAATATGACGACAGGCTTAATATATATCACGCACGTGCGTTCTGTTCCTCACGTACGTACAAAGAAAATTAAAAAAGGGAATACAACACGAGGACTTCCCAGGAGGTCACCCATCCTAGTACTACTCTCGCCCAAGCACGCTTAACTTCGGAGTTCTGATGGGATCCGATGCTTTAGTGTTGGTATGATCGCATCCGACATGTTACCCCCGGCTTCATCCCTTATGCTTCCCACTCCCACGTCCGCTACAAAGACGGCCGTACATTCTTACTACCATTACAACCGTCGCCTACTAATGGATAATGCCCTATACTACTTACTCTCTCGCTCAACTACGAAGACGAGTTTACCACGATTTCCACCCCTCCCTCTATACCGCAGCAACACGTATTTTACACCCCTTTCAGAACGCGCTTTTCGCGCCCCAACTCTCCCTAGACGCGTGACTAATGAGCTCCGAGCTAAAACATATCGTAAATGTCAAAAATATGACGACATGCTTAATATATATCACGCACGTGCGTTCTGTTCCTCACGTACGTACAAAAATAATTAAAAAAGGGAATGCAACACGAGGACTTCCCAGGAGGTCACCCATCCTAGTACTACTCTCGCCCAAGCACGCTTAACTTCGGAGTTCTGATGGGATCCGGTGCTTTAGTGCTAGTATGATCGCATCCGACATGTTACCCCCGGCTTCATCCCTTATGCTTCCCACTCCCACGTCCGCTACAAAGACGGCCGTACATTCTTACTACCATTACAACCGTCGCCTACTAATGGATAATGCCCTATACTACTTACTCTCTCGCTCAACTACGAAGACGAGTTTACCACGATTTCCACCCCTCCCTTTATACCGCAGCAACACGTATTTTACACCCCTTTCAGAACGCACTTTTCGCGCCCCAACTCTCCCTAGACGCGTGACTAATGAGCTCCGAGCTAAAACATATCGCAAATGTCAAAAATATGATGACAGGCTTAATATATATCACGCACATGCGTTCTGTTCCTCACGTACGTACAAAAATAATTAAAAAAGGGAATGCAGCACGAGGTCACCCATCCTAGTACTACTCTCGCCCAAGCACGCTTAACTTCGGAGTTCTGATGTGATCCGGTGCTTTAGTGCTGGTATGATCGCATCCGACATGTTACCCCCGGCTTCATCCCTTATGCTTCCCACTCCCACGTCCGCTACAAAGACGGTCGTACATTCTTACTATCATTACAACCGTCGCCTACTAATGGATAATGCCCTATACTACTTACTCTCTCGCTCAACTACGAAGACGAGTTTACCATGATTTCCACCCCTCCCTCTATACCGCAGCAACACGTATTTTACAGCCCTTTCAGAACGCGCTTTTCGCGCCCCAACTCTTCCTAGACGCGTGACTAATGAGCTCCGAGCTAAAACATATCGCAAATGTCAAAAATATGATGACAGGCTTAATATATATCACGCACGTGCGTTCTGTTCCTCACGTATGTACAAAAATAATTAAAAAAGGGAATGCAACACGAGGACTTCCCAGGAGGTCACCCATCCTAGTACTACTCTCGCCCAAGCACGCTTAACTTCGGAGTTCTGATGGGATCCGGTGCTTTAGTGCTGGTATGATCGCATCCGACATGTTACCCCCGGCTTCACCCCTTATGCTTCCCACTCCCACGTCCGCTACAAAGACGGCCGTACATTCTTACTACCATTACAACCGTCGCCTACTAATTGATAATGCCCTATACGACTTACTGTCTCGCTCAACTACGAAGACGAGTTTACCACGATTTCCACCCCTCCCTCTATACTGCAACAACACGTATTTTACACCCTTTCAGAACGCGCTTTTCGCGCCCCAACTCTCCCTAGGCGCGTGACTAATGAGCTCCGAGCTAAAACATATCGCAAATGTCAAAAATATGATGACATGCTTAATATATATCACGCACGTGCGTTCTGTTCCTCATGTACGTACAAAAATAATTAAAAAACAGAATGCAACACGAGGACTTCCCAGTAGGTCACCCATCCTAGTACTACTCTCGCCCAAGCACGCTTAACTTCGGAGTTCTGATGGTATCCGGTGCTTTACTGCTGGTATGATCGCATCCGACATGTTACCCCCGGCTTCATCCCTTATGCTTCCCACTCCCACGTCCGCTACAAAGACGGCCGTACATTCTTACTATCATTACAACCGTCGCCTACTAATGGATAATGCCCTATACTACTTACTCTCTCGCTCAACTACGAAGACGAGTTTACCACGATTTCCACCCCTCCCTCTATACCGCAGCAACACGTATTTTACACCCCTTTCAGAACGCGCTTTTCGCGCCCCAACTCTCCCTAGACGCGTGACTAACGAGCTCCGAGCTAAAACATATCGCAAATGTCAAAAATATGATGACAGGCTTAATATATATCACGCACGTGCGTTCTGTTCCTCATGTACGTACAAAAATAATTAAAAAACAGAATGCAACACGAGGACTTCCGAGCAGGTCACCCATCCTAGTACTACTCTCGCCCAAGCACGCTTAACTTCGGAGTTCTGATGGGATCCGGTGCTTTAGTGCTGGTATGATCGCATCCGACATGTTACCCCCGGCTTCATCCCTTATGCTTCCCACTCCCACGTCCGCTACAAAGACGGCCGTACATTCTTACTATCATTACAACCGTCGCCTACTAATGGATAATGCCCTATACTACTTACTCTCTCGCTCAACTACGAAGACGAGTTTACCACGATTTCCACCCCTCCCTCTATACCGCAGCAACACGTATTTTACACCCCTTTCAGAACGCGCTTTTCGCGCCCCAACTCTCCCTAGACGCGTGACTAACGAGCTCCGAGCTAAAACATATCGCAAATGTCAAAAATATGATGACAGGCTTAATATATATCACGCACGTGCGTTCTGTTCCTCATGTACGTACAAAAATAATTAAAAAACAGAATGCAACACGAGGACTTCCGAGCAGGTCACCCATCCTAGTACTACTCTCGCCCAAGCACGCTTAACTTCGGAGTTCTGATGGGATCCGGTGCTTTAGTGCTGGTATGATCGCATCCGACATGTTACCCCCGGCTTCATCCCTTATGCTTCCCACTCCCACGTCCGCTACAAAGACGGCCGTACATTCTTACTATCATTACAACCGTCGCCTACTAATGGATAATGCCCTATACTACTTACTCTCTCGCTCAACTACGAAGACGAGTTTACCACGATTTCCACCCCTCCCTCTATACCACAGCAACACGTATTTTACACCCCTTTCAGAACGCGCTTTTCGCGCCCCAACTCTCCCTAGACGCGTGACTAACGAGCTCCGAGCTAAAACATATCGCAAATGTCAAAAATATGATGACAGGCTTAATATATATCACGCACGTGCGTTCTGTTCCTCACGTACGTACAAAAATAATTAAAAAAGGGAATGCAACACGAGGACTTCCCAGGAGGTCAGCCATCCTAGTACTACTCTCGCCCAAGCACGCTTAACTTCGGAGTTCTGATGGGATCCGGTGCTTTAGTGCTGGTATGATCGCATCCGACATGTTACCCCCGGCTTCATCCCTTATGCTTCCCACTCCCATGTCCGCTACAAAGACGGCCGTACATTCTTACTACCATTACAACCGTCGCCTACTAATGGATAATGCCCTATACTACTTACTGTCTCGCTCAACTACGAAGACAAGTTTACCACGATTTCCACCCCTCCCTCTATACCGCAGCAACACGTATTTTACACCCCTTTCAGAATGCGCTTTTCACGCCCCAACTCTCCCTAGACGCGTGACTAATGAGCTCCAAGCTAAAACATATCGCAAATGTCAAAAATGTGATGACAGGTTTAATATATATCATGCACGTGCGTTCTGTTCCTCACGTACGTACAAAAATAATTAAAAAAGGGAATGCAACACGAGGACTTCCCAGGAGGTCACCCATTCTAGTACTACTCTCGCCCAAGCATGCTTAACTTCGGAGTTCAGATGGGATCCGGTGCTTTAGTGCTGGTATGATCGCATCCGACATGTTACCCCCGGCTTCATCCCTTATGCTTCCCACTCCCACGTCCGCTACAAAGACGGCCGTACATTCTTACTATCATTACAACCGTCGCCTACTAATGGATAATGCCCTATACTACTTACTCTCTCGCTCAACTACGAAGACGAGTTTACCACGATTTCCACCCCTCCCTCTATACCGCAGCAACACGTAGTTTACACCCCTTTCAGAATGCGCTTTTCGCGCCCCAACTCTCCCTAGACGCGTGACTAATGAGCTCCGAGCTAAAACATATCGCAAATGACAAAAATATGATGACAGGCTTAATATATATCACGCACGTGCGTTCTGTTCCTCACGTACGTACAAAAATAATTAAGAAAGGGAATGCAACACGAGGACTTCCCAGGAGGTCACCCATCCTAGTACTACTCTCGCCCAAGCACGCTTAACTTCAGAGTTCTAATGGGATCCGGTGCTTTAGTGCTGGTATGATCGCATCCGACATGTTACCCCCGGCTTCATCCCTTATGCTTCTCACTCCCACGTCCGCTACAAAGACGGCCGTACATTCTTACTATCATTACAACCGTCGCCTACTAATGGATAATGCCTTATACTAGTTACTCTCTCGCTCAACTACGAAGACGAGTTTACCACGATTTCCACCCCTCCCTTTATACCGCAGCAACACGTATTTTACACCCCTTTCAGAACGCGCTTTTCGCGGCCCAACTCTCCCTAGACGCGTGACTAATGAGCTCCGAGCTAAAACATATTGCAAATGTCAAAAATATGATGACAGGCTTAATATATATCACGCACGTGCGTTCTGTTCCTCACGTACGTACAAAAATAATTAAAAAAGGGAATGCAACACGAGGACTTCCCAGGAGGTCACCCATTCTAGTACTACTCTCGCCCAAGCATGCTTAACTTCGGAGTTCAGATGGGATCCGGTGCTTTAGTGCTGGTATGATCGCATCCGACATGTTACCCCCGGCTTCATCCCTTATGCTTCCCACTCCCACGTCCGCTACAAAGACGGCCGTACATTCTTACTATCATTACAACCGTCGCCTACTAATGGATAATGCCCTATACTACTTACTCTCTCGCTCAACTACGAAGACGAGTTTACCACGATTTCCACCCCTCCCTCTATACCGCAGCAACACGTATTTTACACCCCTTTCAGAACGCGCTTTTCGCGCCCCAACTCTCCCTAGACGCGTGACTAATGAGCTCCGAGCTAAAACATATCGTAAATGTCAAAAATATGACGACAGGCTTAATATATATCACGCACGTGCGTTCTGTTCCTCACGTACGTACAAAGAAAATTAAAAAAGGGAATACAACACGAGGACTTCCCAGGAGGTCACCCATCGTAGTACTACTCTCGCCCAAGCACGCTTAACTTCGGAGTTCTGATGGGATCCGATGCTTTAGTGTTGGTATGATCGCATCCGACATGTTACCCCCGGCTTCATCCCTTATGCTTCCCACTCCCACGTCCGCTACAAAGACGGCCGTACATTCTTACTACCATTACAACCGTCGCCTACTAATGGATAATGCCCTATACTACTTACTCTCTCGCTCAACTACGAAGACGAGTTTACCACGATTTCCACCCCTCCCTCTATACCGCAGCAACACGTATTTTACACCCCTTTCAGAACGCGCTTTTCGCGCCCCAACTCTCCCTAGACGCGTGACTAATGAGCTCCGAGCTAAAACATATCGTAAATGTCAAAAATATGACGACATGCTTAATATATATCACGCACGTGCGTTCTGTTCCTCACGTACGTACAAAAATAATTAAAAAAGGGAATGCAACACGAGGACTTCCCAGGAGGTCACCCATCCTAGTACTACTCTCGCCCAAGCACGCTTAACTTCGGAGTTCTGATGGGATCCGGTGCTTTAGTGCTAGTATGATCGCATCCGACATGTTACCCCTGGCTTCATCCCTTATGCTTCCCACTCCCACGTCCGCTACAAAGACGGCCGTACATTCTTACTACCATTACAACCGTCGCCTACTAATGGATAATGCCCTATACTACTTACTCTCTCGCTCAACTACGAAGACGAGTTTACCACGATTTCCACCCCTCCCTTTATACCGCAGCAACACGTATTTTACACCCCTTTCAGAACGCACTTTTCGCGCCCCAACTCTCCCTAGACGCGTGACTAATGAGCTCCGAGCTAAAACATATCGCAAATGTCAAAAATATGATGACAGGCTTAATATATATCACGCACATGCGTTCTGTTCCTCACGTACGTACAAAAATAATTAAAAAAGGGAATGCAGCACGAGGTCACCCATCCTAGTACTACTCTCGCCCAAGCACGCTTAACTTCGGAGTTCTGATGTGATCCGGTGCTTTAGTGCTGGTATGATCGCATCCGACATGTTACCCCCGGCTTCATCCCTTATGCTTCCCACTCCCACGTCCGCTACAAAGACGGTCGTACATTCTTACTATCATTACAACCGTCGCCTACTAATGGATAATGCCCTATACTACTTACTCTCTCGCTCAACTACGAAGACGAGTTTACCATGATTTCCACCCCTCCCTCTATACCGCAGCAACACGTATTTTACAGCCCTTTCAGAACGCGCTTTTCGCGCCCCAACTCTTCCTAGACGCGTGACTAATGAGCTCCGAGCTAAAACATATCGCAAATGTCAAAAATATGATGACAGGCTTAATATATATCACGCACGTGCGTTCTGTTCCTCACGTATGTACAAAAATAATTAAAAAAGGGAATGCAACACGAGGACTTCCCAGGAGGTCACCCATCCTAGTACTACTCTCGCCCAAGCACGCTTAACTTCGGAGTTCTGATGGGATCCGGTGCTTTAGTGCTGGTATGATCGCATCCGACATGTTACCCCCGGCTTCACCCCTTATGCTTCCCACTCCCACGTCCGCTACAAAGACGGCCGTACATTCTTACTACCATTACAACCGTCGCCTACTAATTGATAATGCCCTATACGACTTACTGTCTCGCTCAACTACGAAGACGAGTTTACCACGATTTCCACCCCTCCCTCTATACTGCAACAACACGTATTTTACACCCTTTCAGAACGCGCTTTTCGCGCCCCAACTCTCCCTAGGCGCGTGACTAATGAGCTCCGAGCTAAAACATATCGCAAATGTCAAAAATATGATGACATGCTTAATATATATCACGCACGTGCGTTCTGTTCCTCATGTACGTACAAAAATAATTAAAAAACAGAATGCAACACGAGGACTTCCCAGTAGGTCACCCATCCTAGTACTACTCTCGCCCAAGCACGCTTAACTTCGGAGTTCTGATGGTATCCGGTGCTTTACTGCTGGTATGATCGCATCCGACATGTTACCCCCGGCTTCATCCCTTATGCTTCCCACTCCCACGTCCGCTACAAAGACGGCCGTACATTCTTACTATCATTACAACCGTCGCCTACTAATGGATAATGCCCTATACTACTTACTCTCTCGCTCAACTACGAAGACGAGTTTACCACGATTTCCACCCCTCCCTCTATACCGCAGCAACACGTATTTTACACCCCTTTCAGAACGCGCTTTTCGCGCCCCAACTCTCCCTAGACGCGTGACTAACGAGCTCCGAGCTAAAACATATCGCAAATGTCAAAAATATGATGACAGGCTTAATATATATCACGCACGTGCGTTCTGTTCCTCATGTACGTACAAAAATAATTAAAAAACAGAATGCAACACGAGGACTTCCGAGCAGGTCACCCATCCTAGTACTACTCTCGCCCAAGCACGCTTAACTTCGGAGTTCTGATGGGATCCGGTGCTTTAGTGCTGGTATGATCGCATCCGACATGTTACCCCCGGCTTCATCCCTTATGCTTCCCACTCCCACGTCCGCTACAAAGACGGCCGTACATTCTTACTATCATTACAACCGTCGCCTACTAATGGATAATGCCCTATACTACTTACTCTCTCGCTCAACTACGAAGACGAGTTTACCACGATTTCCACCCCTCCCTCTATACCGCAGCAACACGTATTTTACACCCTTTTCAGAACGCGCTTTTCGCGCCCCAACTCTCCCTAGACGCGTGACTAATGAGCTCAGAGCTAAAACATATCGCAAATGTCAAAAATATGATGACAGGCTTAATATATATCACGCACGTGCGTTCTGTTCCTCACGTACGTACAAAAATAATTAAAAAAGGGAATGCAACACGAGGACTTCCCAGGAGGTCACCCATCCTAGTACTACTCTCGCCCAAGCACGCTTAACTTCGGAGTTCTGATGGGATCCGGTGCTTTAGTGCTGGTATGATCGCATCCGACATTTTACCCCCGGCTTCATCCCTTATGCTTCCCACTCCCACGTCCGCTACAAAGACGGCCGTACATTCTTACTACCATTACAACCGTCGCCTACTAATGGATAATGCCCTATACTACTTACTCTCTCGCTCAACTACGAAGACGAGTTTACCACGATTTCCACCCCTCCCTCTATACCGCAGCAACACGTATTTTACACCCCTTTCAGAACGCGCTTTTCGCGCCCCAACTCTCCCTAGACGCGTGACTAATGAGCTCCGAGCTAAAACATATCGCAAATGTCAAAAATATGATGACAGGCTTAATATATATCACGCACGTGCGTTCTGTTCCTCACGTACGTACAAAAATAATTAAAAAAGGGAATGCAACACGAGGACTTCCCAGGAGGTCACCCATCCTAGTACTACTCTCGCCCAAGCACGCTTAACTTCAGAGTTGTGATGGGATCCGGTGCATTAGTGCTAGTATGATCGCATCCGACATGTTACCCCCGGCTTCATCCCTTATGCTTCTCACTCCCACGTCCGCTACAAAGACGGCCGTACATTCTTACTATCATTACAACCGTCGCCTACTAATGGATAATGCCTTATACTAGTTACTCTCTCGCTCAACTACGAAGACGAGTTTACCACGATTTCCACCCCTCCCTTTATACCGCAGCAACACGTATTTTACACCCCTTTCAGAACGCGCTTTTCGCGGCCCAACTCTCCCTAGACGCGTGACTAATGAGCTCCGAGCTAAAACATATTGCAAATGTCAAAAATATGATGACAGGCTTAATATATATCACGCACGTGCGTTCTGTTCCTCACGTACGTACAAAAATAATTAAAAAAGGGAATGCAACACGAGGACTTCCCAGGAGGTCACCCATTCTAGTACTACTCTCGCCCAAGCATGCTTAACTTCGGAGTTCAGATGGGATCCGGTGCTTTAGTGCTGGTATGATCGCATCCGACATGTTACCCCCGGCTTCATCCCTTATGCTTCCCACTCCCACGTCCGCTACAAAGACGGCCGTACATTCTTACTATCATTACAACCGTCGCCTACTAATGGATAATGCCCTATACTACTTACTCTCTCGCTCAACTACGAAGACGAGTTTACCACGATTTCCACCCCTCCCTCTATACCGCAGCAACACGTATTTTACACCCCTTTCAGAACGCGCTTTTCGCGCCCCAACTCTCCCTAGACGCGTGACTAATGAGCTCCGAGCTAAAACATATCGCAAATGACAAAAATATGATGACAGGCTTAATATATATCACGCACGTGCGTTCTGTTCCTCACGTACGTACAAAAATAATTAAAAAATGGAATGCAACACGAGGACTTCCCAGGAGGTCACCCATCCTAGTACTACTCTCGCCCAAGCACGCTTAACTTCAGAGTTGTGATGGGATCCGGTGCATTAGTGCTAGTATGATCGCATCCGACATGTTACCCCCGGCTTCATCCCTTATGCTTCTCACTCCCACGTCCGCTACAAAGACGGCCGTACATTCTTACTATCATTACAACCGTCGCCTACTAATGGATAATGCCCTATACTAGTTACTCTCTCGCTCAACTACGAAGACGAGTTTACCACGATTTCCACCCCTCCCTCTATACCGCAGCAACACGTATTTTACACCCCTTTCAGAACGCGCTTTTCGCGCCCCAACTCTCCCTAGACGCGTGACTAATGAGCTCCGAGCTAAAACATATCGCAAATGTCAAAAATATGATGACAGGCTTAATATATATCACACACGTGCGTTCTGTTCCTCACGTACGTACAAAAATAATTAAAAAAGGGAATGCAACACGAGGACTTCCCAGGAGGTCACCCATTCTAGTACTACTCTCGCCCAAGCATGCTTAACTTCGGAGTTCAGATGGGATCCGGTGCTTTAGTGCTGGTATGATCGCATCCGACATGTTACCCCCGGCTTCATCCCTTATGCTTCCCACTCCCACGTCCGCTACAAAGACGGCCGTACATTCTTACTATCATTACAACCGTCGCCTACTAATGGATAATGCCCTATACTACTTACTCTCTCGCTCAACTACGAAGACGAGTTTACCACGATTTCCACCCCTCCCTCTATACCGCAGCAACACGTATTTTACACCCCTTTCAGAACGCGCTTTTCGCGCCCCAACTCTCCCTAGACACGTGACTAATGAGCTCCGAGCTAAAAGATATCGCAAATGTCAAAAATATGATGACAGGCTTAATATATATCACGCACGTGCGTTCTGTTCCTCACGTAAGTACAAAAATAATTAAAAAAGGGAATGCAACACAAGGACTTCCCAGGAGGTCACCCATCCTAGTACTACTCTCGCCCAAGCACGCTTAACTTCGGAGTTCTGATGGGATCCAGTGCTTTAGTGCTGGTATGATCGCATGCGACATGTTACCCCCGGCTTCATCCCTTATGCTTCCCACTCCCACGTCCGCTACAAAGACGGCCGTACATTCTTACTACCATTACAACCGTCGCCTACTAATGGATAATGCCCTATACTACTTACTCTCTCGCTCAACTACGAAGACGAGTTTACCACGATTTCCACCCCTCCCTCTATACCGCAGCAACACGTATTTTACACCCCTTTCAGAACGCGCTTTTCGCGCCCCAACTCTCCCTAGACGCGTGACTAATGAGCTCCGAGCTAAAACATATCGCAAATGTCAAAAATATGATGACAGGCTTAATATATATCACGCACGTGCGTTCTGTTCCTCACGTACGTACAAAAATAATTAAAAAAGGGAATGCAACACGAGGACTTCCCAGGAGGTCACCCATCCTAGTACTACTCTCGCCCAAGCACGCTTAACTTTGGAGTTCTGATGGGATCCAGTGCTTTAGTGCTGGTATGATCGCATCCGACATGTTACCCCCGGCTTCATCCCTTATGCTTCCCACTCCCATGTCCGCTACAAAGACGGCCGTACATTCTTACTACCATTACAACCGTCGCCTACTAATGGATAATGCCCTATACTACTTACTCTCTCGCTCAACTACGAAGACGAGTTTACCGCGAGTTCCACCCCTCCCTCTATACCGTAGCAACACGTATTTTACACCCCTTTCAGAACGCGCTTTTCGCGCCCCAACTCTCCCTAGACGCGTGACTAATGAGCTCCGAGCTAAAACATATCGCAAATGTCAAAAATATGATGACAGGCTTAATATATATCACGCACGTGCGTTCTGTTCCTCACGTACGTACAAAAATAATTAAAAAAGGGAATGCAGCACGAGGTCACCCATCCTAGTACTACTCTCGCCCAAGCACGCTTAACTTCGGAGTTCTGATGTGATCCGGTGCTTTAGTGCTGGTATGATCGCATCCGACATGTTACCCCCGGCTTCATCCCTTATGCTTCCCACTCCCACGTCCGCTACAAAGACGGCTGTACATTCTTACTATCATTACAACCGTCGCCTACTAATGGATAATGCCCTATACTACTTACTCTCTCGCTCAACTACGAAGACGAGTTTACCACGATTTCCACCCCTCCCTCTATACCGCAGCAACACGTATTTTACACCCCTTTCAGAACGCGCTTTTCGCGCCCCAACTCTCCCTAGACGTGTGACTAATGAGCTCCGAGCTAAAACATATCGCAAATGTCAAAAATATGATGACAGGCTTAATATATATCACGCACGTGCGTTCTGTTCCTCACGTACGTACAAAAATAATTAAAAAAAGGAATGCAACACAAGGACTTCCCAGGAGGTCACCCATCCTAGTACTACTCTCGCCCAAGCACGCTTAACTTCGGAGTTCTGATGGGATCCGATGCTTTAGTGCTTGTATGATCGCATCCGACATGTTACCCCCGGCTTCACCCCTTATGCTTCCCACTCCCACGTCCGCTACAAAGACGGCCGTACATTCTTACTACCATTACAACCGTCGCCTACTAATGGATAATGACCTATACGACTTACTGTCTCGCTCAACTACGAAGACGAGTTTACCACGATTTCCACCCCTCCCTCTATACTGCAACAACACGTATTTTACACCCCTTTCAGAACTCGCTTTTCGCGCCCCAACTCTCCCTAGGCGCGTGACTAATGAGCTCCGAGCTAAAACATATCGCAAATGTCAAAAATATGATGACAGGCTTAATATATATCACGCATGTGCGTTCTGTTCCTCATGTACGTACAAAAATAATTAAAAAAGGGAATGCAACACGAGGACTTCCCAGGAGGTCACCCATCCTAGTACTACTCTCGCCCAAGCACGCTTAACTTCGGAGTTCTGATGGGATCCGGTGCTTTAGTGCTGGTATGATCGCATCCGACATGTTACCCCCGGCTTTATCCCTTATGCTTCCCACTCCCACGTCCGCTACAAAGACGGGCGTACATTCTTACTATCATTACAACCGTCGCCTACTAATGGATAATGCCCTATACTACTTACTCTCTCGCTCAACTACGAAGACAAGTTTACCACGATTTCCACCCCTCCCTCTATACCGCAGCAACACGTATTTTACACCCCTTTCAGAACGCGCTTTTCGCGCCCCAACTCTCCCTAGACGCGTGACTAATGAGCTCCGAGCTAAAACATATCGCAAATGTCAAAAATATGATGATAGGCTTAATATATATCATGCACGTGCGTTCAGTTCCTCAAGTACGTACAAAAATAATTAAAAAAGGGAATGCAACACGAGGACTTCCCAGGAGGTCACCAATCCTAGTACTACTCTCGCCCAAGCACGCTTAACTTCGGAGTTCTGATGGGATCCGGTGCTTTAGTGCTGGTATGATCGCATCCGACATGTTACCCCCGGCTTCATCCCTTATGCTTCCCACTCCCACGTCCGCTACAAAGACGGCCGTACATTCTTACTACCATTACAACCGTCGCCTACTAATGGATAATGCCCTATACTACTTACTCTCTCGCTCAACTACGAAGACGAGTTTACCACGATTTCCACTCCTCCCTCTATACGGCAACAACACGTATTTTACACCCCTTTCAGAACGCGCTTTTCGCGCCCCAACTCTCCCTAGGCGCGTGACTAATGAGCTCCGAGCTAAAACATATCGCAAATGTCAAAAATATGATGACAGGATTAATATATATCACGCACGTGCGTTCTATTCCTCACGTACGTACAAAAATAATTAAAAAAGGAAATGCAACACGAGGACTTCCCAGGAGGTCACCCATCCTAGTACTACTCTCGCCCAAGCACGCTTAACTTCGGAGTTCTGATGGGATCCGATGCTTTAGTGCTGGTATGATCGCATCCGACATGTTACCCCTGGCTTCATCCCTTATGCTTCCCACTCCCACGTCCGCTACAAAGACGGCCGTACATTCTTACTATCATTACAACCGTCGCCTACTAATGGATAATGCCCTATACTACTTACTCTCTCGCTCAACTACAAAGACGAGTTTACCACGATTTCCACCCCTCCCTCTATACCGCAGCAACACGTATTTTACACCCCTTTCAGAACGCGCTTTTCGCGCCCCAACTCTCCCTAGACGCGTGACTAATGAGCTCCTAGCTAAAACATATCGCAAATGTCAAAAATATGATGACAGGCTTAATATATATCACGCACGTGCGTTCTGTTCCTCACGTACGTACAAAAATAATTAAAAAAGGGAATGCAGCACGAGGTCACCCATCCTAGTACTACTCTCGCCCAAGCACGCTTAACTTCGGAGTTCTGATGTGATCCGGTGCTTTAGTGCTGGTATGATCGCATCCGACATGTTACCCCCGGCTTCATCCCTTATGCTTCCCACTCCCACGTCCGCTACAAAGACGGCCGTACATTCTTACTATCATTACAACCGTCGCCTACTAATGAATAATGCCCTATACTACTTACTCTCTCGCTCAACTACGAGGACGAGTTTACCACGATTTCCACCCCTCCCTCTATACCGCAGCAACACGTATTTTACACCCCTTTCAGAACGCGCTTTTCGCGCCCCAACTCTCCCTAGACGCGTGACTAATGAGCTCCGAGGTAAAACATATCGCAAATGTCAAAAATATGATGACATGCTTAATATATATCACGCACGTGCGTTCTGTTCCTCACGTACGTACAAAAATAATTAAAAAAAGGAATGCAACACGAGGACTTCCCAGGAGGTCACCCATCCTAGTACTACTCTCGCCCAAGCACGCTTAACTTCGGAGTTCTGATGGGATCCGATGCTTTAGTGCTTGTATGATCGCATCCGACATGTTACCCCCGGCTTCACCCCTTATGCTTCCCACTCCCACATCCGCTACAAAGACGGCCGTACATTCTTACTACCATTACAACCGTCGCCTACTAATGGATAATGACCTATACGACTTACTGTCTCGCTCAACTACGAAGACGAGTTTACCACGATTTCCACCCCTCCCTCTATACTGCAACAACACATATTTTACACCCCTTTCAGAACGCGCTTTTCGCGCCCCAACTCTCCCTAGGCGCGTGACTAATGAGCTCCGAGCTAAAACATATCGCAAATGTCAAAAATATGATGACAGGCTTAATATATATCACGCACGTGCGTTCTGTTCCTCACGTACGTACAAAAATAAGTAAAAAAGGGAATGCAACACGAGGACTTCCCAGGAGGTCACCCATCCTAGTACTACTCTCGCCCAAGCATGCTTAACTTTGGAGTTCTGATGGGATCCGGTGCTTTAGTGCTGGTATGATCGCATCCGACATGTTACCCCTGGCTTCATCCCTTATGCTTCCCACTCCCACGTCCGCTACAAAGACGGCCGTACATTCTTACTATCATTACAACCGTCGCCTACTAATGGATAATGCCCTATACTACTTACTCTCTCGCTCAACTACGAAGACGAGTTTACCACGATTTCCACCCCTCCCTCTATACCGCAGCAACACGTATTTTACACCCCTTTCAGAACGCGCTTTTCGCGCCCCAACTCTCCCTAGACGCGTGACTAATGAGCTCCGAGCTAAAACATATCGCAAATGTCAAAAATATGATGATAGGCTTAATATATATCATGCACGTGCGTTCTGTTCCTCACGTACGTACAAAAATAATTAAAAAAGGGAATGCAACACGAGGACTTCCCAGGAGGTCACCAATCCTAGTACTACTCTCGCCCAAGCACGCTTAACTTCGGAGTTCTGATGGGATCCGGTGCTTTAGTGCTGGTATGATCGCATCCGACATGTTACCCCCGGCTTCATCCCTTATGCTTCCCACTCCCACGTCCGCTACAAAGACGGCCGTACATTCTTACTACCATTACAACCGTCGCCTACTAATGGATAATGCCCTATACTACTTACTCTCTCGCTCAACTACGAAGACGAGTTTACCACGATTTCCACCCCTCCCTCTATACTGCAACAACACGTATTTTACACCCCTTTCAGAACGCGCTTTTCGCGCCCCAACTCTCCCTAGGCGCGTGACTAATGAGCTCCGAGCTAAAACATATCGCAAATGTCAAAAATATGATGACAGGCTTAATATATATCACGCACGTGCGTTCTATTCCTCACGTACGTACAAAAATAATTAAAAAAGGGAATGCAACACGAGGACTTCCCAGGAGGTCACCCATCCTAGTACTACTCTCGCCCAAGCACGCTTAACTTCGGAGTTTTGATGGGATCCGGTGCTTTAGTGCTGGTATGATCGCATCCGACATGTTACCCCTGGCTTCATCCCTTATGCTTCCCACTCCCACGTCCGCTACAAAGACGGCCGTACATTCTTACTATCATTACAACCGTCGCCTACTAATGGATAATGCCCTATACTACTTACTCTCTCGCTCAACTACAAAGACGAGTTTACCACGATTTCCACCCCTCCCTCTATACCGCAGCAACACGTATTTTACACCCCTTTCAGAACGCGCTTTTCGCGCCCCAACTCTCCCTAGACGCGTGACTAATGAGCTCCGAGCTAAAACATATCGCAAATGTCAAAAATATGATGATAGGCTTAATATATATCATGCACGTGCGTTCTGTTCCTCACGTACGTACAAAAATAATTAAAAAAGGGAATGCAACACGAGGACTTCCCAGGAGGTCACCCATCCTAGTACTACTCTCGCCCAAGCACGCTTAACTTCGGAGTTTTGATGGGATCCGGTGCTTTAGTGCTGGTATGATCGCATCCGATATGTTACCCCCGGCTTCATCCCTTATGCTTCCCACTCCCACGTCCGCTACAAAGACGGCCGTACTGATAGGGTTATGTACCTAGGGTAGGGTCATGGACCTGTTCCAGGTAACTTACCCTAGGACATCCCTAGAAGAGGTTGCCTTCCAGTCGACCAACGAAGATTCACTCGACTGACCTGAAGGACTCGACCACGAAGACTCACTCGACCACCAGGAGGCCAAGAGGCACTCTGCATCGCAACGGCCTGTAATTAAGTAGACTTTATGATAGTAAAGGCTTTTTATGTGGGGCGTTACCAGTAACGCCCCAGACTTAACTCACCTTAAACCCTCTCCTACGTGGGCTGGCTGGGGTCCTGGCGCACTCTATATAAGCCACCCCCCTCCACAGGCAGAGGGGTTCGGCACCTTGTAATCCATACGTTCATAATCCACTCGACCGCCTCCGGGCTCCGAGACGTAGGGCTGTTACTTCTTCCGAGAAGGGCCTGAACTCGTACATCCTTTGTGCTTACAACCTCTCCATAGCTAGAACCTTGTCTCTCCATACCTACCCCCCACTCTACTGTCAGGCTTAGAACCACGACAGTTGGCGCCCACCGTGGGGCAGGTGTTTTAGCGATTTTTCGGTGAAGTTGCGATTCTTCCGAGTATTTTCATCATGGTGTCTGCTGGAGTTTTGATCGAGGGCCAAGAGATCCGTCTCGGCGCTCTCACCTTCATCGCCGACGACTCCGCATGGCTCCAGGAGGCTCCACTCGACGTGGATGCGCTCCCCGTCCGCGGTGCGACGCATTTTCGCGCATGTGTCCGCGGCGTTCTGCTGCGGCAGCCATCGACCCAGTATCGGTCGGCTCCTCCGTCTTCCACCCTCCCGGTCTCCCGCCAGCGCAAGCGCTCAGGCCGGTCGAGGCTTCAGCGATGGGTGAGTCACGCGGTGGCTCGCCAGTCGACCACTACACAAGTTGCGGCAATCGAGCCCAACGAATCTCTCTACGGCTTGTTCGATCAGTCGACTGGCTCCGGAGAGACTGCATCCGAGTGCGGAAGCAGTGATCCAGCGGCGGAAATCTTGATGGTCGACGGGCCCCACAGCCCTCCTGGCTTCGCCCGCGGTGGTGGAGCAGGCGATGGTGGCGACCCTGCTCGAGGCTACGAAGAGTACCAGCCCGAGCCACTCGACTCTCTGCAAAGAGAAGAGCTTCGCCGCAGGAACGAGGATCCCCTGCGTATTCCCATCGCAGGAGAAACTCCCGAGGCTCGTGCCTTGGAGGAGGCGCGTCTGGCCAATTTGGCCGAGCGCACTCGACTGGAGAACCTTCAGCGAGCACTCGACGAGCGCGCGCGGCAACGAGTTCCCGACACCAGTCGACGCCAACTCTTCCCGCCGACTCAGGTATATCGAACCCCAATTCAGAATTTAGCAGCTGCAACCCGTATAGCAGAGTCCATTCAGCCTTCGCAGTCAGAGGCTGGCAGAGGTTTGCTGCAGATCAGGGATCTGCTCCGGGCAGCAGGAGATCAGAATTCAGCCGTGCCTCAGTCGCGCAACAGAATTCACAGTCGATCTGTCACTATGAATACGGTTCAGTCGGCTCACAGCCCCAGATCGCCTCCGCGGCGCGAAGGGCGTGAGAATCGGCGAGATCAATATGGCGACAGACTCGACCGAGATGATAGACGTCGAGTGCCCTATTCCCCTCCGAGGGGTGGGTCTTACGCTCCTCGGCAGCCAGATGATAGGCGTCAGTACAGTACAGGGCGTAGGGCTCCAGTTGACCATAGAGAGCCAGGCTTCGATGCGCGATTCATTATCGTGCAAGGGTTGGTCGACCGGAACAGAGCCCATCGAGGCGCACTCGACAGAGATGCGCCTACGAGCAGTCGAGTACATGTTTCTGGTCCTGAATGTTTCAGCAGAGCTATCAGAGCCGCGGTTATCCCCCCCAATTTCAGGCTGGCAACAGGAGTCAGCAAGTTCACTGGTGAGTCCAAGCCTGAAACTTGGCTTGAAGACTACCGAGTGGCAGTTCAGATCGGTGGTGGGAACGACGAGGTGGCCATGAAGCATTTGCCCCTCATGTTGGAAGGTTCTGCCAGGGCATGGTTGACTCAATTACCTCCTAGCAGCATTTACACTTGGGAAGATCTGTCCCGAGTGTTCGTCAGAACGTTTGAAGGGACTTGCAAGCGACCAGCGGGATTGACAGAGTTGCAAGTCTGCGTGCAGAAAACCAATGAGACTCTCAGAGAGTATATTCAGAGGTGGATCACTTTGCACCACACTGTGGAAAATGTCT